>NC_052241.1:6349238-6650437 GCF_013401445.1 Tripterygium wilfordii
AGTTAGAAGGCCAATGAAGAACTCCTTTGTGCCGCAGAATTTGGAACAACCGTCCAGTATTGCATTTCAACCAAACTTTCAGGGCAATGTCACATTCCCTCCCAATTTGCTGAATGCAGTACCTCACTTTAGAGGCACATCATCTGATGATCCATATCTACACATTAGAGAGTTCTTTGAGCTCTGGAAGACTCAGCATGTTCAGGGGTTAACTCCAGAAGAAGTTCGGCTTCTACTATTTCTTTTTTCGCTCAAGGACAATGCCAAGCTGTGGTTCAATTCTTTAGCCCCGAGATCAATCACTACATGGGAACAGATGGCCACAAAATTTCGAAAAAAATTTTCCCAGCGCAGAAAACGAAGAAATTGAGAAGAGAAATTCAAACTTGGCAACAAAAAGATGGTGATTTGTTCTATGAAGCCTGGGATGATTTTAAGCAATTGCTTCTCAAGTGCCCGCACCATAATTTATCTCAAGATGATCAAGTTCCAGGCTTTTTATGAAGGATTGAATGCAAACAACACAAACATTGTAGATTCAGCCTATGGAGGTGTACTTATGGAAAAGAGTAGTGAAGAAGCTTTCGACTTATTCGAGATTCTCATTGAAAATTCCCAACAATTTTCATCTAAAGGGAAACAAGGACTGAAACTTCCAAGAGGCGTTTATGAAGTCCACATCAACGTAGAAAAGCAGCCTCAATTGCTGGCCATGGAGAAAAAGATTGATATGTTGGTGAAAGCATTCTCAACTTAGAACATTGGATCCATCCAACAAACAATCTTGGTTGAGGTATGTGCAATTTGTTCTCAGACTAGTCATACTACAGAAATGTGCCCGATGTCTTCTTTTTCAGAGCAGGAACATGTTAACTATGCGGGGCAAGGTGGTTTCCTTCCCAATAATAATCCATTCTCGAATACTTATAATCCGGGATGGAGAAATCACCCGAATTTCAGTTGGGGAGGACAGAATCAGAATCAGAACAAGCAATATAATCAGAATGCGCAACAAGTCCCAACCGAATCTAAGAAACCATCATTGGAGGAACAAATGGCTCTCTTGGCTCTTAACACAAACAACTTCATGCAGAAGGTGACAAAGCAGAATAGCAAATATGACCAACAGTTTAGCAACACAAAAGCTTCCATCTAGAAGCTTGAAGTCCAAGTTGGTCAGATTGCCAAGCAATTAAGTGAAAGAGAGCCAGGAAGACTTCCAAGTCAAGCTGAAATTAATCCCAAAGACAAAGAACAGCTCAATGCCATTACCACCCGAAGTGGTATAACTGTGGGATACATAGAGAAGGATGAAGAAAAAGATGAAAAGGAGCAAGAAATTGGGAGACAACAAGAACCTAAGGAGGAAAATCAGACCAAGGCAGCCAGCTCACTGAAGGTTGAGAAATCTGAACCTCATGTGCCCTTTCCTAGCCGATTGGTAAATGAAAAAAAGACTGAGCAAATCCGAAAGGTTATGGATATTTTTAGAAAAGTTGAGATCAACATTCCCCTGTTAGGTGCAATTCAGCAAATTCCCTCGTACGCTAGATTTTTGAAGGATGTTTGCACTAGCAAGAGGAAGTTGGCACCGTACAAGAAGGTGATGTTGTCAGAACAATACAGTGCTGTGTTGAACATGAAACTACCTCCAAAGCTAAAGGATCCAGAGAGTTTCTCTATCCCCTGTACTGTTGGTCAATTATCCTTTGAAAAAGCTTTTCTAGACTTAGGTGCTAACATAAATCTAATGCCATATTTAGTTTTTATGCAACTAGGTCTTGAAAAGGAGTTACAACCGACTTCAATCACTCTTCAATTGGTAGATCGGTCCATAAAATTCCCAAGAGGCATTATAGAGGATGTTCTTGTCCAAGTTGATAAGTTCGTACTCCCAGCGGACTTCATTATTCTAGACATGGAGGAAGATAGGGACATACCAATTATTTTGGGTCGACCTTTCTTAGCGACAGCAGGAACTATCGTGGATGTGAAAAAGGGTTGTATGACAATGACGGTGCAAGGACAAATAGTGGAATTCAATTTATATGAAGCTGGACGCCATCCTTCTGATAAAAGGGAGTGTTATAGAGTTGACATTCTTGACAATCTTATCAATGATTCATTCTTAGAAAATCAAACTACTGATTATTTGGCAAACTGTCTTATGTTTCCTGAATTGTAGATTGCTGAAGATGGAGAAGCTGCAGAGATATGTGCATATCTGGAGAAACAACCAACATTTAATAATAGGTGGAGTCGAACCTTTGAAGCCCTTGGGCCAACACTTCCAAAAGTTTTTCCCTCTATAGAATCACCACCGAAGTTGGACCTAAAGCAACACCCAAAGCATTTGAAGTATGCCTACCTTGGAGAAAAAGATGAATTACCTGTTATAGTTTCAGCCAATCTCACCAATGAAGAGGAAAAAAATCTTTTGTGTGTGCTACGTGAATATAAAAGTGTGATTGGGTGGTCAATAGCTGATATCAAGGGTATTAGTCCCACTATGCATGCGTCAAATTCTGTTATACGAAGATGCTAGGTCATCATGTGAAGCACAAAGGCGTCTTAATCCACCAATAAAGGAGGTTGTCAGAGCTGAAATTCTTAAGTTATTGGATGTTGGAGTTATCTATCCCATATCAAATAGTAAGTGGGTGAGCCCAGTATAGGTGGTTCCGAAGAAATCTGGTATTACAGTAGTCGCTAATGAAAATAATGAACTCATTCCGACGAGGAAGCAAACACGATGGCGGGTCTGTATTGATTATCGAAAATTGAATGCTGCCACAAGAAAGGATCATTTTCGATTGCCATTCATCGATCAAATGTTGGAAAAGTTAGCAGGTCACTCCCATTATTGTTTCCTTGATGGTTATTCAGGTTACAACCAAATTGTGATTGCTCCAGAGGATCAAGATAAAACAACCTTCACGAGCCCTTTTGGAACTTTTGCTTATCGAAGGATGCCATTTGGACTATGCAACGCACCCGCCACATTCCAAAGGTGCATGACTAGCATATTTTCAGATATGGTGGGACGTATCATAGAGGTATTTATGGATGACTTCTCTGTCTTTGGTTCATCATTTGATACATGTCTATATAATCTAGCCTTGGTGTTGGAAAGATGCAAAGAAACAAATCTTGTACTGAATTGGGAGAGGTGTCATTTCATGGGTCGAGAAGGTATCGTGTTGGGACATCTTATTTTAGAAAAAGGGATTGAGGTTGACAAGGCGAAGATTGAATTAATATCCAAGCTACCACCACCTACATCAGTCAAGGGTGTAAGATCTTTCCTCGGTCATGCAGGCTTCTACCGTCGATTCATTAAAGACTTCTCGAAAATCCCCAGGCCATTGTGTAATCTACTTACCAAAGATGCCAACTTCAATTTCACCGACGAATGTTCACAAGCATTCAATAAGTTGAAGCAATTACTTACTTCAGCACCTATAATAATGGCCCCAGATTGGAGTCTGCCATTTGAGCTCATGTGTGATACAAGCGATTATGCAATTGGAGCAGTGTTGGGGCAAAGAGTCGAGAAGCTTCCACATGTCATCTATTATGCAAGTCATTATAGGACAATTGGCAGGCCGATATTCGGATGTCCAAAATTTACACTACAAAGCTTCGAATCTGGAATTTTTCAATGACGTTAAAGGGTAGACTTCTTAAGCTTCGTATTGATATCAAGTTCATTGAATTTCGTTCACAATTAACGAAGTTATAGAGTTACAAAGTTGGTATACCAAGCTGGAATTTCGCAGATGATTTAGGCCCAAATCATTGTTCTATTCTTTTAAAGCTTTTTCAAGGCCAATCAGCCTAGCCCATTGTAAGGGCTGCAATGTCATTTCGTCAACAAAGGCTGTAGACCTAAAAGGGCTGGAAAAACGGTGAGAGACTTATCTCTTGGCAAGGAAACTAATCGGCGGCAAGGAGGAGCTTGGTCGAAGATTTTATGCAATTGTGTCGGCTTTTCTCAACCCTTATGGAATCAATTTATTTGCTTTCTTTGTTTGCATCTAGCATGAGGAACTAATCCTCCTGCTAGGGGAATGATGTAGCCACTCTATTATGCTCAAGGATTTTGGTTTGATTGTTAATTCATTCATGCTTTGTTGAGTGTTAATTGTTATACTTGAACGATATTTGAATCTTGATGATTGATCACCATTGGGTTTGATTATTTTGATGCAAATTGTAGTAGACGCCATGCTCAATTTGAGATTATCTTCTTGCAATTCAACACCATAACTGCCTAAACATAGACGTCAGATGCTAGGATTTATGTGATCGTGTTAAAGGTTACCATTGATTCGAATGCATCCTTGTTTATTAAACTAATCTAGATGCCATAGGTAGTTGCAAAGTAAGGATAGATGTAGTAAGTTAGACGCCATGACTACTACATGAATTAAGGGACCTGATCGTCAACAAGTATGGCTGAATTGGTAGTTAACAACCGAAAGAGTTGAGTATAATGGAGATGGTGAAATCGAACCCCTAGTACTTTTACCACATTGATTTTTCATTCAACTTTCGATTTGTTGCTTGCAACATAATTGGAATTTTTTTTTCAATATTACTCTTAATTTTTGAAACTTCGTGTTCACAATATTTTTGATCTCGTTAGTCGGTAATTCTTTTTTTAGTGAACATTGGAATTAAGTTAAACTAATACTTAGTCCTCGTGGATACGACACTCATTTTGCCAATCCATGCTGCTATTGATTCGTGCACTTGTGAGTATTATTCGAGTTTGGGATCGCTATAATTTTAGTGGTTCAAAATCTCACATCAGAAATCACAACTCACTTGAGCATGGAATCAGATTGGCTTCAAGATAGCTCTGTGAAGTTATTTGTTACATTTCCTTTGTTGCTTTATTGTATTTCTTTCAAGATATTATTTCACTCTTTGGGTGGCCCGAGGCCTTTATAGGCCTCATATTCTTCTTCCCAATAGTTGGGTTTTGGAATATATTCATGGTTATTGACCTTTCAAAAAAGCAAAGGAAGGCTATTGACCAAAAAGGAGATGGTAAAAAGGTAATAGGCAAGACAAGCCAACACATGAATGCCAAATGGCAAAGAAGATGTGCCAAAAAGATTTAAAAATCATGGTAATGATTAAAAGATAGCCAATGAGAGAATTAAGAAGGATTTAATAAATGAGAAATATATGAGAAATTTGAGTACTCTTGTTGGGTGATGACAAGTTGCATAAAGGAAGAAGGTTTGTAGATATAAAATAATAAATAATAAAATTATTCATGGGAAACGGTGTACGACAAGCGTAAGTAAAAGGCATTTACTTGTAATTAATAATATCGGTTAAGGTACAGCTTGCCACTGCTAAAATTATGCATATTAACACAACGGAAATTTAAAATTTATTAACTATGCGATTGAGCAGGATCAATTAGTATACATGACGGATCGAGTTTAACACAAGAGGGGGGGTGAATTGTGTCCCCAAATTCCAATTGGAATCCCTTTTTCAATTTAAACAAATTAATGGCAATTAACAAGTAGCACACAAATTTGGACTCTAATGACTTTCCTAATCAATATTCAATCCAATGCAAGATGTGATACAATATAGTGAATGACCAAATATCAAATAATCAAGAATTGCACAAAACAGATTTTCAAGCAACACACTGCACACAGATTTTTCAACTCAGATTTTACCTATCAAATGATGTCAAAATGCAACGAAATTTTATATGCAATGTCACAACACCTTAATAAACACTATATCAAAATTTCAGATCAAAATTCAAAGTTTAAGTCAGTCTGCTAATCTCGGACAGATTAGGGTTTTGAAAATCCTGCAGTTTGAAACAAGTAGTAAATATAAACAAGTAAACAAAGAAATCAACACAGCGATTTATAGTAGTTCGGAGACCCTTCTCCTACGTCTACTACCTAGATTCACCAACCTAGGATTTTCCCAACTCCACTAAGGTGTGGTTTTAAGAGACCCACAAAACTCCTTACACCAAGGGTTTCTAAGAACTCCCTCAAACTTCAATGTTTACAATTTCCCCTAACAAAGGGAATTTCTCAATGGGATTTTCAGCCAAGGTTCTCACAGGTTACCTCAAAGGTATTTGGTATGGAACTCTCAAGATTACAGCAACACTCTCAAAGATAGGATTTTAAGAATAAGAGAGGTTTAGATTGTAAGTAAACAAAGCCTAAAGGATATAGGAACTTCCCTTTTGCAAAAGCAAGAGTAGTGAGAAGTCCTTGATTGTAGAGGCTTGTATTGGAGAAGATTGTTGTAGCAAATAGCAAGAAAGCTTGATGATTGATGAACTTGATAGCAAGAGGTTTCTCTCAAGGATAATTTTTCAATTTGCTTCTCCAAGTTGTATGAAAGGGAAGATCCTCTTTTAAAGGCAATTCTCTCCTATGCTTGTAGCCATTGGATCAAACTTCAAGAGTTGATCTCTACCATCCATTGCAGCTCCTAATCTTGGTCATTGATGTTTTGAGCAAACAAATCTCCACCATAGAGCATATAGACGTTGCACATGCTCCTTTTTTTAAGTCAAAAATTGCAAGCAAGAAAGTTGTCTTATGCACAACCATTTGATCAATGTATGTCTTCAAATCTTGACCATTCAAACTCTCTTTAATTCTCAGCCATGGATGTAGATTGTACTATGCCATCTTGTCCCTTCATTTTGAATCAAAGACTTCAAAAGTGATCCCTTAGTCAAGGATCTTGTTTGATTGCACCAACATAACTTTCTTGGTAGCACATGTCTTGAGTGAAAATGTCAAGGATCTTGTTTGATTGCACCAACCTAACTTTCTTGGTAGCACATGTCTTGAGTGAAAATGTCAAACAATAATATATCACTAATGATAGAGAGGACAAGGTTTGTCCCACATGTTTGAAAAGAGTTGTATCTCCATGAAGACCACAACCAATAGCCTCAATGTTTGATTCATTCAACTTGATAAAGTGCCTTAGTGGAAAGTTGGCAAATATAGGATTTTTCATAGTTTCCTAGAGCTCCAAGCTCATTCTTAGAAACTGGACTTCGACCACTCTTGAACATACTGAATTCTGAGCCATATGAGACCACAATGATGATTAACCTACAAGGAAATAGGAGGTAGAACTCCCCAATTGCATGTAAGCTCAAAGAGCTTCATATAGAGCGCATAGGTTAATTATATTAGAAAAACAACCCAGAAAATTCATATTACTGCATGATAAATCATTTTATATGTATTAGAATGTCCATGTAAAATTTCATAACAATCGGAAATCGTTTGGTCACTCAACCAAGCAATTTGATCACTAATAGTGAAACCGATAAATTCTAAGTGTAAATTCAAAGTCATTTTGCTAACTCAGTGTAAATGACCTTTTCTCTTGAAATTTACTAAATCAAATATGTTCATAGTGATGAAACTAAGATGCACACGAAATTTAATTTAAATCGGAGTTCATTTGGTTCACCACGTTCACAAAGAACACATATGCACAAAATTAGGTAAAACCTAGTTTTGGCGGAATTTAAGCATATGACCAAATATATATGTGATGCACTTAATTTCTCATGATTATAGTCCTAGAACATATATTAAACCTTCATGTATATGTGATTCAAGTTTCAAGTCATTTGGACCTAAGTTGGTTAAGATATGATAATTGGAAAATTGATGCTCTAACTTAGTCCATGTATGTTTGTTTTTAAAACTTAATTTCCAGCACTATCTAAAAAATATATAGTCATTTAAATTCAATTCATATAAATCAAATATTGCTTTAATGTTTCATTATGATTTATAAATGATTTAATATCATCAAAATTAGACATATAGGACCATAGGTCCAACAATCTCCCCCTTTTTGATGATTACAAAACATGCATGATATAAATGTCTATTTGATTGTAATTGAATTTAATATCAATTCAAAGTGCATTAAAAAGTTTAATGATATCAATTTAAAACACTTTTGAAACTCATATACAACTTTAGTTAAGTAAGCTTAGCTCCCCCTTACTTTAACATCTATTCTCTCCCAATCATGGCATATATACTCCCCCTTAAGTTATGCCTATATATGCATTTTGGCAAATGATTTTAATGCAATTTATCATCATGTCTCTCCCCCTTTTTGTAATAAATCAAAAAGTGGAGAACTAAGGGGTTGATGCAAGTTTTGTAAAAGATTTATAAGCATTTTTGAGATTTTATCACAAAAGTGATTTAAGACCATAAACATTCTTCAAATAATATCAAAACTAGTTCTCATCAACAAATAATCATGGCTACACACCAATTGAACTAATAGAACCTAAGTGACCTAATTTGGAGCCTATCACACTAAGTGACCCATGGCCTCCTAATGACACTAGGTTACTCCCCCTTCAATCATGCATACCAATTTATACATTTAGCTTATAAGCACATATCACCAAGAAAATATAATAAGCATTCAAGTTCAATCTTGGGATATCAATCAAACAAGGATATGCATTCAAGTAATATGCTCTCGAGGTGCTTCACACAAACCCAATGCATTTCTTAGTTTTATGAATCTATCCTTAGCTAAAGGTTTAGTGAACAAATCGGCAATATTATGTTCCCCGTCTACATGTTCAAGCACAATGTTCTTTTTAGCAACATGATCTCTAATGAAATGATGTCTAATGTCTATATGCTTAGCTTTACCATGATATCTAGGATTCTTAGACAAATGTATGGCACTTATGTTATCACAAAGAATTGGAATGTTTGAAAATTCCATATTAAAATCAAGCATTTGTTGTTTAATCCAAAGCAATTGGCAAGTACAACTACCAATAGCCATATATTCGGCTTCGGTAGTGCTCAAAGCAACACATGTTTGCTTCTTGGAGAACCAAGATATGAGCATATTTCCTAGGTATTGACAAGTACCACTAGTACTTTTCCTATTTATTTTGCAACCCGCAAAGTCGGCATCTACAAATGAATGCAAGTCAAATGAAGATTTCTTATCATACCACAACCCTAGGGAAGGTGTGTCCTTTAAGTACCTAAGAATCTTCTTTATGGCCATGAGATGTGTTTGCTTAGGATTAGATTGAAATCTTGCACACATGCAAACACTAAACATAATATCGGGCCTAGATGCGGTCAAGTAAAGTAAACTACCAATCATTGACCTATATCTCTTTTGATCAACATCATTACCATCTAGGTCGGGTTCTAATTTGGTTCCCACTCCCATAGGTGTGGATGAACCTTTAGAAATATCCATGCCAAACCTTTTTAATATCTCATTTGTATACTTAGTTTGACTAATGTGAGTGCCAAGTGGGGTTTGTTTAATTTGTAAACCTAGAAAGTAAGTCAATTCACCCATCATACTCATTTCAAATTCATTCTTCATGCATAATGCAAAATCTTCACACATAGATTCTAATGTAGCACCAAACACAATATCATCAACATATATTTGCACAATTAGCATATCAAGACCTTTGTATTTAATAAACAAAGTATCATCAATACTACCACATTGAAAACCATTTTCAAGCAAGAACTTAGACAATCTTTCATACCAAGCTCTAGGAGCTTGTTTTAAACCATATAAAGCCTTGTCTAGTTTGTAAACATGGTTTGGAAATTTCTTACTTTCAAATCCAGGAGGTTGTTTAACATAAACTTCCTCATTTATCACACCATTTAAAAATGCACTTTTCACATCCATTTGAAAAAGTTTGATATTTTTGTAACATGCAAATGCAAGCAATAATCTAATAGCCTCTAACCTTGCAACCGGTGCAAAGGTTTCATCAAAGTCAATGCCCTCTTCTTGGCAATATCCTTGGGCCACTAATCTAGCTTTGTTCCTAGTTACATTACCATTTTCATCCATCTTATTCCTATAGACCCATTTTGTTCCTATAATGGTGTGGTCTTTAGGTTTAGGACAAAGAGTCCAAACCTTACTTCTCTCAAATTGTTCTAACTCCTCTTGCATGGCATACACCCAATCATCATCATGCAAAGCATCACGTACATTTTTAGGCTCTACTAAAGAAAGCATGGCAAAAGAGTTTAAAGGATTAGAATTGACCGTAGAGTCCCTTTTGGCTCTTAGTTGCCTTCCTTGATGCAAGTCTCCAATAATTAGTTCTTTTGGATGAGACTTCATCACCTTGTATTTGTGAACACCCGGTTGTTCCATAGCATTTTCAGCTTCTTTTGGTTCTTCATTTCCCTCGGGTTCACCTTCACTTTCTTCATTTGGTGGTGTTTCTTCATTTTAGATATTCATCTCCCTTAAGTTCTCCACCAAAGGGACATCATCTTCATCTTCTTCTAGCAATTGTACTCCATGTGTACCTTCATTTTTGTGCTTCAAAGGATGTTCCAAATCTGAAAATTTATTTTCTACACGCACATTTGGAGCAAGTGTGGTCATATCATCGAATTTAACATTTACACTTTCTTCCACAATTTTAGTTCTAGAGTTAAATACTCTATATGCTTTAGATGATGATGAATATCCTAAAAATATTCCAATGTCACTCTTTGCATCAAATTTATCCAAATTGTCTTTGGTATTTAAAATAAAACATTTAGCACCAAAAACCTTAAAGTAATCTATTTTAGGTTTCTTGCCATACAAGAGTTCATAAGGAGTTTTCTTTAATCCTTTTCTAATGCTAAGTCTATTACTCACATAACATGCATTACTAGTAGCTTCGGCCCAAAAATATTTAGGAAGATTATATTCTAGAAGCATGGTTCTTCCTAGTTCTTGTAAAGTTCTATTCTTCCTTTCTACAACCCCATTTTGTTGAGGTGTCCTAGGAGCACTAAACTCGTGTTTAATACCAAAAGAAGCACACAAAGAATCAAAATTAGCATTTTCAAATTCACCTCCATGGTCACTTCTAATTTTTGAAACTTTTAAGTTATGCTCATTTTGCAATCTCCTAAGTAAGTTTTCAAAAGCATGCAATGCATCACTTTTATGCACAAGAAACAAACACCATGTAAATCTAGTATAATCATCCACAATAACAAATGCATAGTATTTTCCACCTAGACTCCTAACTCTACTAGGACCAAATAAATCCATATGCAACAATTCTAGAGGCCTAGAAGTACTAATATCAAGTTTAGGCTTAAAAGACTCTTTAGTTTGTTTACCCCTAACACAAACATCACAAACATGTTCAACATTGAAATTTAACTTAGGCAATCCTCTAATAAGTTCATTGGCACACAACTTTTTCAATGTAGACATTCCGATATGACCTAATCTTCTATGCCAATGCAAAGCATCATCATTCTTAGCAAGCAAGCAAGATATTTTAGAATTTTTCATAGCATCAAAATGCATTACATACATATCACCACTTCTACTTCCTAATTTCACAACATTACCATAAACATCAAACACATAACATTTATCATTTTTAAAAAGAATATCAAAGCCTTTATCGGCTAAATGACTAACACTCAATAAATTAAAAGATAAATTTTCAACCAATCTTACTTCACTAAGGGAGAAAGAAGAGTTACCTATGGATCCCAAGCCTAGGATCTTACCTTTGACCCTGTCTCCAAAGGTCACAAATCCTCCATTCTTCTTTGCTTCAAAGGATGTGAATAATGAAGCATCTCCCGTCATGTGTCTAGAACAACCACTATCCAAATACCATTTGCATGATTCGGATTTGGATTTTAAGCACACCTAGATAAACACATGTTTAATATACCTTAGGTATCCAAACTTTGGATCCTTTGGGGTTAGTAGCAATAAAGGCATATGCATCAATTTTGAAAGTTCTCATCACATATGCTTTCTTTTCAAAGTCATTCAACCCTTTAGGCACCCAAACCTTCTTCACATAAACTTTTCTCTTCCTAGGTGTAGTTCCCTTAGGAACATTAGCCTTACCCTTGGGGTAGGTACCATTTTTGTTCACATTGACCGTGGCCTCCTTAGCCTCTAGGGTGTCCTTAAGTTTCATAGGATCATATCCTAATCCACTCTTGTCAAGATAATGTCTTTGAGATGCAAGAAGTTCATCCAATTTAGAAGAACTCATAGAAAATTTTGAAAATTGTTTTTCAAGCATATTGTATTTCTCGTTGGCCATATCAAGCTCTTTTTGTAGAGAAGAAGAGTTAGGCATAATAATGCACTCATGATCATTCCATGTATCCAACTCACCTTCTAGCTCATAAATCCTAGCATGCAAAGCATCTAAGTCATATGAATTGCTAGATGATGCAATGTCACTAGAATTAACACATGTTTTCAATTGATCTTTTAAATCCTCATTTTCTTGAACTAATGCATCAAGTGAAAAACATACATCATCATATTTAGATTTCAAATCACAACACTCATTTAGATGCATTTTTTCTACTTTAGAAAGTCTACTAACTTCTTTCTTAGTATGCTTGTGTTTATGCATTAATTTCTCATAAGCAATATAAAGTTCATCATAAACAAAAGAGAGCTCATCATAAGAAGGTTTAGAAGATGTTACCATCTCATCCGAATTTGATGAGGACACTTCCTCTTCCTCATTTGCCATGAGACACAAGTTGGCTTGGAGTTCCTCTTCACTATCACTTGAAGATGATGATGAAGAATCATCCCAAGTGGCCTTGAATGCCTTCTTCTCATTCTTCCCTTTGTCCTTCTTCTTCTCTTTCTCTCTATATTCCTTATGCTTCTTCTTTTGAAGCTTAGGGCAATCGGCCATAAAGTGACCTACTTTGCCACACTTAAAGCAAGTACTCTTTTCTTTCTCTTTCTCCTCTCTCTTTTCTTTAAAAGCCTTTCTATTCTTGAATCCTCCACGTTTGTTCATCTTCAAGAATTTCTTGAAATGCTTAGCTAATAGGGCTGCCCCTATTTCACTATCATCATCACTAGAATCCGAACTAGTGTCACTATTGATCCTAAGAGCTAAGCCATTTTTCTTAGGTGGTGCATCTTCCTCATCTAATCTTGACATCTCCAACTCATGTGTCATTAGACTTCCTATTAATTCCTCTATCTTAAGCTTCCTAAGGTCTTTAGCCTCTTTAATGGCTACTACCTTATCTTTCCAAATCCTAGGTAAACTCCTAAGGATCTTTTGGACCTTATCAACTTCCTCATATGGTTTGTTCAAAGCTTCTAATTCATTACATATGCAAGTAAGTCTAGAAAACATCTCCCTAATGCTCTCACCCTTCTTCATTCTAAAGGTCTCAAACTCGGTGACTAGCATGTTTATCTTAGAGTCCTTCACTTGACTTGTTCCTTCATGCTTCAACTCTAACATATCCCAAATCTCCTTTGCACTCTTACATTGAGCTATGTAATCAAATTCACTCCTAATAAGTGCAATGTGCAAAGTGTTGATTGCCTTATTATTTAGGCTAAGTAATCTCTTATCTTCCTTAGTAAACTCACTCTTTTCCTTATCTACCATCTCATCACCCAAAAGTTTCCTAGGAACATAAGGACCATTCTCTACAACTTCCCACAAATCATAATCAATGGAATTTATAAAAATTTTCATCCTATTTTTCCAAAAACCGTATTGCAAGCCATTGAAAAATGGTGGTCTATTCATGGATAGGCCTTCGGCCTCACCATAAGAATTTATATTTGCCATAAATATGCCAAATAGGATATAACTCCTAGTTTTAGCTAACCTGCTCCGATACCAATTGACGGATCGAGTTTAACACAAGAGGGGGGGTGAATTGTGTCCCCAAATTCCAATTGGAATCCCTTTTTCAATTTAAACAAATTAATGGCAATTAACAAGTAGCACACAAATTTGGACTCTAATGACTTTCCTAATCAATATTCAATCCAATGCAAGATGTGATACAATATAGTGAATGACCAAATATCAAATAATCAAGAATTGCACAAAACAGATTTTCAAGCAACACACTGCACACAGATTTTTCAACTCAGATTTTACCTATCAAATGATGTCAAAATGCAACGAAATTTTATATGCAATGTCACAACACCTTAATAAACACTATATCAAAATTTCAGATCAAAATTCAAAGTTTAAGTCAGTCTGCTAATCTCGGACAGATTAGGGTTTTGAAAATCCTGCAGTTTGAAACAAGTAGTAAATATAAACAAGTAAACAAAGAAATCAACACAGCGATTTATAGTAGTTCGGAGACCCTTCTCCTACGTCTACTACCTAGATTCACCAACCTAGGATTTTCCCAACTCCACTAAGGTGTGGTTTTAAGAGACCCACAAAACTCCTTACACCAAGGGTTTCTAAGAACTCCCTCAAACTTCAATGTTTACAATTTCCCCTAACAAAGGGAATTTCTCAATGGGATTTTCAGCCAAGGTTCTCACAGGTTACCTCAAAGGTATTTGGTATGGAACTCTCAAGATTACAGCAACACTCTCAAAGATAGGATTTTAAGAATAAGAGAGGTTTAGATTGTAAGTAAACAAAGCCTAAAGGATATAGGAACTTCCCTTTTGCAAAAGCAAGAGTAGTGAGAAGTCCTTGATTGTAGAGGCTTGTATTGGAGAAGATTGTTGTAGCAAATAGCAAGAAAGCTTGATGATTGATGAACTTGATAGCAAGAGGTTTCTCTCAAGGATAATTTTTCAATTTGCTTCTCCAAGTTGTATGAAAGGGAAGATCCTCTTTTAAAGGCAATTCTCTCCTATGCTTGTAGCCATTGGATCAAACTTCAAGAGTTGATCTCTACCATCCATTGCAGCTCCTAATCTTGGTCATTGATGTTTTGAGCAAACAAATCTCCACCATAGAGCATATAGACGTTGCACATGCTCCTTTTTTTAAGTCAAAAATTGCAAGCAAGAAAGTTGTCTTATGCACAACCATTTGATCAATGTATGTCTTCAAATCTTGACCATTCAAACTCTCTTTAATTCTCAGCCATGGATGTAGATTGTACTATGCCATCTTGTCCCTTCATTTTGAATCAAAGACTTCAAAAGTGATCCCTTAGTCAAGGATCTTGTTTGATTGCACCAACATAACTTTCTTGGTAGCACATGTCTTGAGTGAAAATGTCAAGGATCTTGTTTGATTGCACCAACCTAACTTTCTTGGTAGCACATGTCTTGAGTGAAAATGTCAAACAATAATATATCACTAATGATAGAGAGGACAAGGTTTGTCCCACATGTTTGAAAAGAGTTGTATCTCCATGAAGACCACAACCAATAGCCTCAATGTTTGATTCATTCAACTTGATAAAGTGCCTTAGTGGAAAGTTGGCAAATATAGGATTTTTCATAGTTTCCTAGAGCTCCAAGCTCATTCTTAGAAACTGGACTTCGACCACTCTTGAACATACTGAATTCTGAGCCATATGAGACCACAATGATGATTAACCTACAAGGAAATAGGAGGTAGAACTCCCCAATTGCATGTAAGCTCAAAGAGCTTCATATAGAGCGCATAGGTTAATTATATTAGAAAAACAACCCAGAAAATTCATATTACTGCATGATAAATCATTTTATATGTATTAGAATGTCCATGTAAAATTTCATAACAATCGGAAATCGTTTGGTCACTCAACCAAGCAATTTGATCACTAATAGTGAAACCGATAAATTCTAAGTGTAAATTCAAAGTCATTTTGCTAACTCAGTGTAAATGACCTTTTCTCTTGAAATTTACTAAATAAAATATGTTCATAGTGATGAAACTAAGATGCACACGAAATTTAATTTAAATCGGAGTTCATTTGGTTCACCACGTTCACAAAGAACACATATGCACAAAATTAGGTAAAACCTAGTTTTGGCGGAATTTAAGCATATGACCAAATATATATGTGATGCACTTAATTTCTCATGATTATAGTCCTAGAACATATATTAAACCTTCATGTATATGTGATTCAAGTTTCAAGTCATTTGGACCTAAGTTGGTTAAGATATGATAATTGGAAAATTGATGCTCTAACTTAGTCCATGTATGTTTGTTTTTAAAACTTAATTTCCAGCACTATCTAAAAAATATATAGTCATTTAAATTCAATTCATATAAATCAAATATTGCTTTAATGTTTCATTATGATTTATAAATGATTTAATATCATCAAAATTAGACATATAGGACCATAGGTCCAACAATACATGCATTAAAAGGACTATCGTATGGTCATCTAATTAACGGTTCATATTTGTACCTTGTGTTCCTTGCTCACGAACTCAACGAACTGGATTTTCCAGAGATTAGAATGAGCTCCTTGCTGCCACGAATGTTCAACAATCAAGATCTTCGATTCACCACAAGCCGTTCATGCGCCCGGCCTCTAATTAGTCCACACATGCACATCGAATCTTGAAACTTCCAAAACCGATCAAGGACGATCCTTTGGAATAGATGGCAGCTCCAAACACGTCTTTTGTGCTAACAAGAATGTGTTAGAACACAAAAGGAAAGATCCAAAAACAACTTCTTGAATCACTTTTGAAAACGGTCAAGATTGAAGAAAGGTGTTCTTGACAATCTTACACCTATTGCTCTTGAATTGAGTTGAACTTTTCTTCTCTTTAAGATCACGAAAATAAAACACCACCACCCTTTAAAAACTTGTTTCTTAGTGATTAACAACCAAGACTAATACTTGAAATTTCTTGATTGATCAACAACGGAAATCGGTAAAGGAGAAAGTAAGAAGAATAGAGAAAAGAAAAAGAAAGCTTTCTTTGATTCTTTTTCACGCTCTTCTCACCTGATTGCTGCCGTGCATGTATATGTTCTTCTAAGGGAGTCAATTCCCTTGGGCACCGTAGCACGCACGGCACACAAACAATTATATTGAGTTGTAACTCAATTACAACTCTATTTATTTAAGATTATTTTGATAATCTTAATAGCTTAAATTTCAATCATTGGATCTTGATCATCCTGTCACCCCCCTCTCTCCTAAGGTATACTGAAGTTACCTAAGAATGTGACCGGCAGGGGACCCCATTCCCCGAACCAAGCCTTAATGCAATATATAAACCTAATAAAACATATAAAATGAAAACAACTCCTGAAACATATAAGGAAACAGTCTCTTCCAAAATACCATACATACACCCACCGAAACTATCGGAGTATCTATATAACAGCGGAAATAAGAAAACATATCTACCCGAGATCAAATTGAGTAAACATGTAATATATACAAAATACAATACCCAAAGTCCTCACACTCGATTAAAGAACAGCTCAAGACTACACACCAGCTCATACGTCCCGCCGTTGACCATAGTCACCTAAATCCAACTCACCTGAAAGGGAAACAAAAAGAGGGGTGAGCCAAGAAGCTCAGTAGGGCATAAAGGGAATACAGATATCCAGAAATAAGAAGTCCATGAATATGATGCAGAATATGAAGTACAGTAAAATATATATAACCATCAGTAATCCAGTAAAGTAACATGACAGCCGATAAAGCTATACAACACCATAACCACAAACACCGGTCTCCGACAATCCACAATTCATAATCTGTAATCCACCCTTGAACGTACCCTAATCCCCGTAGGGTGTCTCCCAGTCCAGGTCCACACCGAAACTGGATGAGGATCGGATATTCCGATAGCATAGCCTACACCTTATAGCGTTCTCTGTGATGCACCTCACCTCAGATGGTCTACAGGTATGTACCCGGTCCATATATATATATATATATATATATATATATATATATATATATATATATCATCAATCATAATCCGATATATTGGGTCTTATATGGGCGCCACAGTCTACATCAACCACCTCCAATTACCGCATTCCTAAAAACATACCAACATTGATAATCACCAGAGAATATAAATAAAACATGCAAACAGGTCGTATTTCCACCCCCGAAAACTGACAGAACCACAATATAATAAGAGTCTGTGAAACCGGAACCCTGAAACCACACGCGAAAGACACGGAAAGCCCTACTTGAAAATCAGAATGCAAATACCACGCACGCATCCCTGATTAACCCCTGACTCCGAAAGTCAACTCTCTCTGAATCTCAACCGGTATCACCGTCTACACCCAAAAACACGATATACGAAAATACAGCTAAAATATGTTCGGTCAACTATGGTCAAAGGTCATAGTCAACGGTCAACGATCAACGATCAAACCAAGTCAAATGGGTCAAACAGGGCCAAATGGGTTAACCGGGTCAAACCGAGTCAACTCGGCCCTACTCGGCCCAAACCCATTAAACACCACCGCCGGCGATTCGGCCACTCAAAACTGTCAAACCTTATATCAAATTGAAGAGCTCGATGAGATGAACTCATAGGTACCTGAAATAAGCCAGACTGTCGTCGGATCGACCAAAGGAAGTTCATGGTGACCGGAACTTCAATTCCAGATTTCTCCCAAACCGGAGTTTCGTTCTACCTGATTCAAGTTGGGTTACACTCGTCTAGTCAATCGCTTCTTTTGGTACCAACCACTACCACCATCGTAGCCGAAATCGTCAAAACAGCCAGTGGCCGTGAAGGAGAGAGAGAAAAAGGAGAGAGAGAGAGAGAAAATCGTAGGAAGAGGGCTGTTTTGCAATTTTTTTATTTTTTAATTAGTTTAATTTTTCTTTTATACAATCTTTTACTTTCAAAAACACACATCTTTCAAAAACACCCCTAACTAAAATGTTCCAATTAACTTTGAAAATTCATAATAAATCCAATTTAAATCCGATTTTAAGTAATTCTTGCGCCAAAAATTTTCTTTTAAAATCCTCTATTTATGAAAAATATTTTCATACCTTTCCTTATTTTAATTTCTATTCTCCCCAAATCCTGATTCACGGTCACCGAGATTCAATCCACCTCGATGAACGTGTCAAAATACCATAAACAATGTATAATCGGGTCAGGATATTATCCCCCCTTAAGAAAATTTCATCCTCGAAATTAAAATCATACCTAGGTAGTGAATAGCCCTGGATATCTAGCTCGCATGTTAGACTCTAACTCCCATGTCGCCTCCTCAGCTCCATAGTGCTGCCATATCACCTTGACTAAGGGTATGGTCTTCGATCGTAGTTGCCTCTCCTGTCTATCCACAATCCTGATAGGACGTGTCTCAAAAGTAGTGTCCTCACCAATCTCCAAGGTAGACCAATCTAATAAATGAGAACGATCTCTATGGTATCTCCGTAAAATAGACACATGAAAACACCATGTACTCCTGACAATTGTGGGGGTAATGCTAATCAATAAGCTACTGTCCCCACTCTCTCCAAAATCTCAAATGGTCCAATAAACCTCGGAGCTAACTTCCCCACTCTCCCAAATCTCTGTACCCCTCTTTTCTACTAACCCTCAGAAACACATGATCCCCCACCTGAAACTCTAGAGGTCTACATCTCCTGTCCGTGTAACTCTTCTGACATGATTGAGTTGTCAGAAGCCGTTGCCGTATCACTGTCACTACCTCAGTAGTCTGCTGCACCATCTCTAGACCTAATAGTGGTCTGTCACCAACCTCTGACCAACACAATGGTGATCTATAAGGTTACAAGGTCTCCCATATAATGCCTCATATGGTGCCATCTGTATACTGCTCTGGTAGCTATTATTGTACACAAACTCCACCAAAGGAATATGAGTCTCCCAATCACCTCGGAAGTCTACCACACAAGTCCAAAGCATATCCTCTAGAATCTAAATGGTACGCTCACTCTGCCCATCAGTCTGAGGATGAAAAGCTGTACCGAAGTTTAGTTTCATCCCCAGAACATCCTGAAAACTGCCCCAAAACCGTGAAGTAAATCTGGGATTCCGATCAGACACAATACTCAATGGTACGCCATGCAGTCGGACTACCTCCCGTACATATAATCTAGTCAACGACTCTATCGGATCTGTCTGACTAATAGGCATAAAATGAGCTGTCTTTGTCAACCGATCAACAACAACCCAAACTGCATCATGTCTCCACAGAGTCATAGGTAAACCCATCACAAAATCCATAGTAAGATGCTCCCACTTCCACTCAGGTAATGGAAGCGGCTGTAATAATCCTGCGGGTGGTTGATGCTCTGCCTTTACCTGCTGACAGATAAGAAATCGAGTCACGGTCTGTGCAATTCTCTCTTCAAGCCACTCCACCAATACTGTCTCCGTAAATCTTTATACATCTTGGTAGCACCAGGATGCATCGCAAACTGTGAATGGTGTGCCTCCCGTAGTATCTCCTCCCGTAACTCGGTATTCTCTGGGACCACTCACCGGCCCCGAAATCTAACTCCACCATCGGTGCCTCTAATCCATCCCTCCATATCCTCAATGTCATCAAATAGTGCATCCCCCAACTGTGCATCCAACACTTGCCGTACAAGTGTCGAACGAGCAATCACACTCTTTAAACTCAATGAGTCTCCACGCTCCTCCATGTCAAGTCGGTACTGACTAAGCGTATCCACTAACTCAAATTCATGGATAGCCAACTGAGCTGTAACCAATCTCCTACTCAAGGCGTAAGCCACCACATTGGCCTTGCCTGGATGATACTGTAAAGTAAAATCAAAGTCCTCTAGGTACTCCATCCATCTGCACTGTCTCTGGTTCAGATCTCTCTGAGTAAACAAATACCGGAGACTCCTATGATATGAGAATACCTTCTCCACTGCTTAAGTGCGAACACAACAGCAGCTAACTCCGAATCATGCACCGGATAAGTTCTCTCATATGGCTTCAGTAGATGTGAAGCATACTCAATCACTCTGTCCTGCTGCATTAGCACACAACCCAATCCAACTCCTGAAGCATTACAATATACCTGATAACCAATATCTATGTCTGGTATCACCAACACTGGTGGCGATGTGAGTCGAGTCTTTAACTCTAGAAAAGCTTGCTCACAGTCGTCTGTCCATACAAACTGAACATCCTTTCGGGTCAATTGTGTCATCGGCGCTGCAATCTGTGAGAATCCCTCAATAAAACGTCGATAGTAACCTGCTAATCCCAAGAAACTACGAATCTCTCCTACATTCTTTGGTCTCCTCCATGCTATCACTGCCTCCACCTTAGCTGGATCCACTGCTATCCCCTCCTGGGATATCACATGCCTTAAAAATTTCACCTGAGTCATCCAAAACTCACACTTACTCAGCTTGGCATACAGTCTATGCTCCCTAAGCGTCTGCAGCACAATCTCCAAATGTCTAACGTGCTCCTCCTCAGTGGCTGAATAAATCAATATGTCATCAATGAACACAATCACAAACTAATCTAGATATGGCCTGAACACCCTGTGCATCAAATCCATAAACGCTACAGGTGCATTGGTTAGCCCAAACGGCATAACCAAGTACTCATAATGGCCAAACCGTGTGTGGAAAGCTATCTTCGAAATATCCTTCTCCCGAATCGTCAACTGGTGATATCCTGATCTGAGATCAATCTTGGAGTAATAGTGGCTACCCCTCAATTGATCAAACAGATCATTAATCCTTGGCAACGGATATTTATTCTTCACTGTCACCCGATTCAGTTGCCGGTAGTCCACACACATTCCGCATCGTACCATCCTTCTTTTTCACAAATAGAATAGGTGCTCCCCAAGGTGAAGTGCTCGGTCTGATAAAACCCAACTTCTGTAAAGCTGTCAGCTGGATATCTAACTCCTTCAGCTCTGCTGGTGCCATCCTGTACAATGGTATAGAAATAGGATATGTACCCGGATACAACTCAATCACAAAGTCAATCTCCCTCTGCGGTGGCAACCCCGATAAATCATCAGGAAAAACATCCATATAGTACTCCACCACAGGTATAGACGCAGAATACTCCTCCTTAGACTCTGAAGTAAGCAAACTCGCTACAACACAATCGGTGTACTGAGGATTATCTAGAAAAAGTGGACACGGAAGAAGTCTCGTCCCACGAAATCTAACCCTCTCCGTAGGTGTGGTTAGTGTAATCCTCCTTTTAGCACACTCTATAATCGTCTCATACTCAGTCAACCAATCCAATCCGAGAATAACATCAAAATCAATAAATGAGATCACAAATAAATCCGCTCTAAACTCATGGTCTGCGAAACTAAATACACAGTCCCTAAAGATACCACTAACCACGGTACCTGATCCTAGGGGCGAATCAACTATAAATCTCCTTGCCACTCTCGTAATCCCTAAACCCAATGCCTCAGCAAATGATGCAGAAATGAATGAATGCGTAGCCCCAGTATCAAACAAATCACGTACCCAAGAATTGAATAAGAGAAACCTACCTCCCAAATGATCTCGCTTTGCTGGTATTGCATCAGGGCCAAGTGCATACACTTCACCTCTCTGGACCTATTACTGTTGCTGAGCTAATGGTCTACCCCTACCTGTAGGACCTCTCGGCGCTGGAATCGGTGCTGGAACTAGAGCTAGAGCTGGAGCTGGAGCTGGAGCTCTCTGACCTCGATATGCTGGCAGAGCAGGTTCTCCACCCTGTGGGCAATCTCTCCGAGTATGTCCTAGCAAGCCACATTGTAAACATAACGGGTTGTTTGCCAAATGACAATCCCAACGCATATGACCCACATGACCACATGCATAGCAATGCTGGGGCTGCTGATCCCGTCTCGGAGCCTGACCCTGAAGGTCCAATCTCTACCTCTGTTGACCCTGTCTCTGCCCTTGCTGACCCTGTTTAGGACCCTGCTGTCCCTGCCTAGGTCCCCGATAACTCTGTCTCTGACTCTGAGAACTCTGCCCCTGACTCTACTGCTGCCCACGGGTATCAGTCCTCCGTCTGTACTGACTACTCTCACTAGTAGCAGATGTAGAACTCTCAAGCTTCCTCTTATGAATCTTCCAATAATTCTTAATCTCCACTAATGCCCTCTCAACTCCGAGTGCCTTATCAATACACTCGCGATAGGTAATGATAGTCTAAGCTGTCAAATGAGGTAAAATCTTTGGCGACAATCCTCTCCGAAATCTCAGTATCTTCTTTTCCTCTGTGGAAATGTACTCCTCCCCATATCGCCCTAACTGCTCAAAGCGAGCCTGATACTGAGTCACTGTCATGTCCAGGGACTGAATCAACTCAAGGAACTCCTTGGCTTGCTACACGCACTGTCTGTGGTACATAATGTGTCAGAAAAACTGTCTAAAACTCTGCCCATGGCATACCCTCCCTGCCCCAACTAACTGTCATCACCTCCCACCATGTAAAAGCATCACCCTCTAAGAACTCTGCAGCTAGCAAAGCCCTCCTCTCCTCAGGAGTCCGCAAGGAAGTCATCTTTCTACGTAACTGACGAAGCCACTCCTCTGCTGCCACTGGATCTATCACTCCTCTATAAACCGGAGGATTCGTCTTCCGTAACTCAGCTAGCTCCTTGATTGAAGTATAAATCACCAAATGAGCTACCTGTGCCTCCACAATCTGTCCTACACCCTCCTGTAACCCACCCAAAACTGGAACCTGCACTGCAACCTCAGCAGGAGCCTGTAGTGTAGCTGGGGCTGGAGCGGTAATTTGTATCACAAGTCCTGTAACAGTCTACCCAAGAGCTCGCACCAACTCAGTAACATCCCGGACCTCCTGTCGTAAAGTAGTCACTATTGCCTCTACCCCCTGTGGTGTTGGCTGCACCAGTGGTATCTCTGATCCTCCCCAATATCATCTACTAGAGCTACATAAGCTCCTTGCGTTCGCCTGCCCCTACCCCTCCCACTTCTCACACCCCTACCACGTCTCGCACCCCTACCTCTCCATCCTCGCCCACGCTCTAATGGAACCATCTCGTGCATACCCGCCTCATCTACCCCCTGAGGCTCATCCGCCTCGTGTCGTCCCTACCCTGTCCATGTCCTTGCACCCGAGTATTACGTGTGTCAACCATATCTACAAAATGTAACACATGTATACATAAATCTAAAAGCAAGAAACACAAAAATAAAAACTCACCAGGTCGGCCGTCTGTACTGACTACTCTCACTAGTAGCAGATGTAGAACTCTCAAGCTTCCTCTTATGAATCTCCTAATAATCCTTAATCTCCACTAATGTCCTCTCAACTCCAAGTGCCTTATCAGTACACTCGTGATAAGTGGTGATAGTTTGAGCTGTCAAATGAGGTGAAATCTTTGGCGACAATCCTCTCCGAAATCTCAGTATCTTCTTTTCCTCTATGGAAATGTACTCCTCCCCATATCGCCCTAACTCCTCAAAGCGAGCCTGATACTGAGTCACTGTCATGTCCGGGGACTGAATCAACTCAAGGAACTCCTTGGCTTTAGCTACACGCACTGTCTGTGGTACATACTGTGCCAGAAAAACTGTCTCAAACTCTGCCCATGGCATACCCTCACTGCCCCAACTAACTATCATCACCTCCCACCATGTAAAAGCATTACCCTCTAAGAACTCTACAGCTAGCAAAGCCCTCCTCTCCTCAGGAATCCACAAGGAACTCATCTTTCTGCGTAGCTGACGAAGCCACTCCTCTACTGCCACTAGATCTATCACTCCTCTATAAACCGGAGGATTCGTCTTCCGTAACTCAACTAGCTCCTTGATCGAAGTATCAATCGGTAAATGAGCTACCTGTGCCTCCATAATCTGTCCAACACCCTCCTGTAACCCACCCAAAACTGGAACCTGTGCTGCAACCTCAGTAGGAGCCTGTAGTGCAGCTGGGGCTGGAGCGGCAATTTCTATCACAAGTCCTGTAACAGTCTGCCCAAGAGCTCGCACCAACTCAGTAACATCCCGGACCTCCTGCCGTAAGGTAGTCACTATTGTCTCTACCCCCTGTGGTGTTGGCTGCACCAGTGGTATCTCTTGGTCCTCCCCAATATCATCTACTGGAGCTACATAAGCTCCTCGCCTTCGCCTACCCCTACCCCTCCCACGTCTCACACCCCTACCACGTCTCGCACCCCTACCTGTCCGTCCTCGCCCACGCTCTAATGGAACCACCTCGGGCATACCTGCCTCATCTACCCCCTGAGGCTCATCCACCTCATGTCGTCCCCTACCCCGTCCATGTCCTCGCACCTGAGTATTACGTGTTTCAACCATATCTATAAAATGTAACACATATATACATAAATCTAAAAGCAAGAAACACAAAAATAAAAACTCACCAGGTTGGCCGTCTGTACTGACTACTCTCACTAGTAGCAGATGTAGAACTCTCAAGCTTCCTATTATGAATCTCCTAATAATCCTTAATCTCCACTAATGTCCTCTTAACTCCAAGTGTCTTATCAATACACTCGCGATAAGTGCTGATAGTTTGAGCTGTCAAATGAGGTGAAATCTTTGGCGACAATCCTCTCCGAAATCTTAGTATCTTCTTTTCCTCTATGGAAATGTACTCATCCCCATATCGCCCTAACTCCTCAAAGCGAGCCTGATACTGAGTCACTGTCATGTCCGGGGACTGAATCAACTCAAGGAACTCCTTGGCTTTAGCTACACGCACTGTCTGTGGTACATACTGTGCCAGAAAAACTGTCTCAAACTCTGCCATGGCATACCCTCCCTGCCCCAACTAACTATCGTCACCTCCCACCATGTAAAAGCATCACCCTCTAATAACTCTACAGCTAGCAAAACCCTCCCCTCCTCAGGAATCCACAAGGAACTCATCTTTCTGCGTAGCTGACGAAGCCACTCCTCTGCTGCCACTGGATCTATCACTCCTCTATAAACCGGAGGATTCGTCTTCCGTAACTCAACTAGCTCCTTGATCGAAGTATCAATCGCTAAATGAGCTACCTGTGCCTCCACAATCTGTCCAACACCCTCCTGTAACCCACCCAAAACTGGAACCTGTGCTGCAACCTCGGTAGGAGCCTGTAGTGCAGCTGGGGCTGGAGCGGAAATTTCTATCACAAGTCCTGTAACAGTCTGCCCAAGAGCTCGCACCAACTCAGTAACATCCCGGACCTTCTGCCGTAAGGTAGTCACTATTGTCTCTACCCCCTGTGGTGTTGGCTGCACCAGTGGTATCTCTTGGTCCTCCCCAATATCATCTACTGGAGCTACATAAGCTCCTCGCCTTCGCCTTCGCCTACCCCTACCCCTCCCACGTCTCACACCCCTACCACGTCTCGCACCCTCCCTGTCCGTCCTCGCCCACGCTCTAATGGAACCACCTCGGGCATACCCGCCTCATTTACCCTCTGAGGCTCATCCACCTCATGTCGTCCCCTACCCCGTCCATGTCCTCGCACCCGAGTATTACGTGTGTCAACCATATCTACAAAATGTAACACATGTATACATAAATCTAAAAGTAAGAAACACAAAAATAAAAACTCACCAGGTCAGCCGGGAAGCGCATGATTTGTAGCCAACGACGTAACTTAGATAACCTAATCATTGTAAGTATCTAACCTACAGCTCCGATACCAAACTGTCACGCCCCTCTCTTCTAAGGTATACCGAAGTGTACCTATTCCCACAAGAACGTGATCGGCAGGGGACCCCATCCCCCGAACCAAGCCTTAATCCAATATATAAACCTAATAAAACATATAAAATGAAAACAACTCCTGAAACATATAAGGAAACAGTCTCTCCAAAATACCATACATACACCCACCGAAACTATCGGAGTTTCTATTGATGAAATAATTCTCGCAAGTGCACAAGAGTCTACGAATAGTACAGTGTATGCAAGCACGAGGTCAATCCCACGGAGACTAGTTAATCTAATTAATGTATCTAACTTGATGGATGATTGAGATTTTCGGAAAAAGGAAGAATGATTGATAAAATAAAAACAAAGAAATAAAATTCAGATTTAGTATCCAATAAGAGAAGAACACTAGGGCAATGATTTCACCTAGTAATCCTATCACAATCATTCAATTAACAAACTCACAATTATGGTTCCAATTCAAGGGTCGATTCTTTCTTAAATATGTTGGTTCGTTCGTTCGCGGTGCCAACAAATATTATTAACAATGGATTAATCCTGTTCAGTTCGCAGTTTTTAACCCAATGCTAACAACTCATTAGATCTAAAGAACTATAACAACCAATCAATCCCCTAAACCTTGTTCATGGCAGTCGACAATTGATTTCCTTAATTTCAATTCCACTAAGACACGTGAATTCGGTTCGTTCCTTAGTCCTAGCTAGATGAATCTAATTGAGCATTCAATTGGTGACCAATCAACCAAACAAACAATAGATTATAAGCATAGAAATTAAAGACAATAATCATGAACCAAAATTATGCATTCAATTAATTGAAGTGCTTGCAATAATCATACTAGGCTACATCAAGCCCTAGCAAAGAAGTTTAGCTACTCATGTTATAAGAACACAAGGAAACTAAATATGAGAACGCCATGACCAAGAACAAAAACAAAGAGAAAAGAACAAGAACAAAAGTTAGAGAATGTGGCTCTCCAATTCGTGTCTTATTGCACTGCCTTGACCTCCTATTTATATACTAAAAACCTTCCTTCAAACTGCATTCCAAATTCTAGTTGGATTTCCTTCAATTGCTCTTCGTCTTCTTTCACAACTCTGTTTCCTAGTCAATTCACGTGCAACTTTTTGGTTTTCATTCTCCTTTGGTTTCACCGAATCCCACGCACAGCTCTAATTTTGCACGTAATTGGTCTTTGACTCCTTTTTGTTCTCCTACTTGCTTATTTGTCTTGATTTCCTTCTGTTTATTTATTTCTTTCTTTCCTTGCTTGATCTTTACATGCCTTGCTTTCTCCTAGTTGCAAAACTAGCCGCCAGGTTTCCTTCATGGGTCTAAGAGATGCGTTTCAAGCATGGGCTATGTAAGCTTTGACTTATGGGCTTTGACTTATGGGCTCTAGTAATTAAATTAGGCCCTTTACACCATATTTTGCATCAAAAATCTGAAAATCAAATCAAGACAAATTATGCAATATTCATGTTCATTCCAATAAAAGAGACAAAAACAAGTGTAAATTGAGGTATAAAAAATATGTAAAATATAGTACGATCAAATACCCGCACACTTAGCTTTTGCTCGTCCTCGAGTAAAATAAAAAGAGAAAATAAATAAAAAAATAAAAAACCTAACTCACTTTCGCATGAATCGTGGTGGCACTCAGCATGTGACACAAGCCTTTAAAACCCTAGGTGTCCCTAGTGGACGAGTTATAGTCTCGTGAGGGTTTACCAGAACAATACCCACAAACATTTAAAATAGTCCTTCCAATCTCACTCAAGTACCAAAGATGTCTTATAAACTAGTCATTAGTTAAAGAATTTCACTAAGAATCATGCTCAAGTATATATGTTTAGAATTAGGCCAATATCAACATAACATATCTCAATCGAAATAGTGCATATTCAAACTCAATTTTAACTTCTCACAAGGAATACTCTCAAGATTCATTCAGTTTAGTGGGAATAAAGTGTTCGCACTCAATTAATCTCGTGAAAACAGTCCCACCATATACTTGCTTGTCCACCCATTCTACACTATTAAAAACATGTAACTTCATGAATCAAGAGGTCTTTATTCAAGGTTGTAATGGGGCCAAAGGTGAAGGTAAAAAGAAAAAGTGTTATAGGAAATCACAAAATTTCCAAAGAACTAGTAGAGCACACAAAAATTAGGGCATATATCATCTTGTTGGCCCATATCTTCATTATCAATATTTAATTCTCTACCAATACTTCATAACTTCAAGATTTGCACTATGCACATAAACTTCTTTTTTTTTTCAAAACAATGTTGAATCATACTAAATATTTTTCTCTTTTTTTTTTCGACACATTAATGCACATGTATTCGACATCACATTTATTCTCCACCAAATAACATCCCAAAATAAACAAGAACTCCCCCACACTTAATTCTTTTCATCATCAAACTCAACATACTTGAACACCATCAACACTTGAAAAATCTCATGGTATGCTCTACTAATCCCTTAGAATTAGGTAAATAATTTTTTTTCGGGTTAAAGGGACAAGTAGATAAGTTTCATGAATAAAAAGGCTTACTTAGGCTCAAAGGGGCTTTCTAGTGGATAAATACATTAGGATATAGGTAATTTGGCTATGGTGGTATCATCCTAATGCCTCAATCATATTCATGTCATCACATGTATCAATATAGTCTCAAAAAGGTTTAAAGCAAGTTCTACAGAAACATGTAATCATGAGAGCACACAAGAATGAGATTGGATTGATATGCATAATGTATCAATCATATAGGCTCAAAACTCACAAGGGTAATTATGCAAGTCTACATTAAGTCTAAACATGCTTCTTTCTCAATCAACATATCATGTTAACATTGGCCCATAAAAATTGTAATCCAAGCTCAATTCTAGTGAAAATTCTCTTTACTAACAAACTAATTTTGGACCTAAACAATTTATGTCTCATCATCGCATTGGAAGGAACTAATTTTTTTTTTTCAAAACAAGTTATTCTCACCCCCACACTTGAATTATGCAATGTCCTCAGTACATGGAATAATGTGAAAAATAACATGAAGAAAAAGTACTAAGTTAGAGCGATAGAACTTGACTGCGAAAACAATCGGGAAGTAATTCCCGAGTAGAATTCTGCACTGCATAGCTGTCGTAAAATCATCAATTTCTTCTGCATCAGACCTCGGATGGACAAACCGTAAAATTCTGAAAAAACTAGACTTCCGTATCTTTCTGTACATATATGGCTTGCATTCCGGTTCGTCCTGAGTTGCTCCATAAAATTGTTTCAATCCAGCGCTCTGGCACAACTTTTTTCTTTCTGCATTTGATGCACAAATAGCAATTCAATTCAGTGTGGGATGAGTGCTCTTCTATAATGAACTAAAATAATATACAATAAAAGGAACGAATTTACCGGGTGGGTTGCCTCCCACCAAGCGCTTTATTTAACTTCTAGGCGAGACGTAACTCTTCAAGTAGCTAAATTGGTGAACTTGGAAGCCCACTTTCAGTTCATTGGGTTGTAGCAATCGCCTTCCTCTAGCCACACCCATATCAACACCTCTCTCATTACTTCTGACCCTCATAGTTGCACGAGCAATTGGATCCTCAGGAAAATCAGAATATCCCTTTTCCCTTTTTCCAAAAACCACTTGTTGGAGGATTTTATCTTGGGATACTTCCACAATGGAGGGGAACAACTTGTTAGTGGATAAAGGAAAAGACTCAAAGGCGGGAGTATGCTTACCTCTCTCGTATGGAACGACTCTCAGTACATTCACAAACTCAACCTTAGTTGAATGTCCTCTTTTTTTCACAGTGTAATCTTTAATAGTGAGCACATTCTCCGTTGATTTCTCACTTTGAGCCGCCTTAGGCTTGAAAGTCACTGTTTCTTCATTGTTAGTCATTGTTAGTGTGCCTTCATGCACATCAACTGTCATCCTTGCAGTCCTCATGAATGGTCACCCCAAAATCAGCGGAAGTTCTTCTCCTTGATCTTGGCAATCCCACATATCAACCACTAGAAAGTCAGTTGGAAAGATTAGTCCATGTACCTTAACCAAAACATCTTCTAGTACTCCCTTAGGATATCGAATAGATCAATAAGCCAATTGGATGCCCACAGAGGTCTCTTTGAGTACTCCTACATTCAAAAATAGAAAGAGACACTAGATTAATTGACGCACCCACATCCAATAAAGCACGATCAAAATTTTGATTGGCTATGCAACAAGGTATAGTGAAACTCCTTGGATCCTTAAGCTTTGGCAGCAACTTCTTTTGTGATATGGCACTACACTCTTCAGTTAGTTGAACCACCTTATTCTCATCTACTTTCTTCTTTTCATGCACAACAGAAGGTTCCACGTCCCTCTTCGAGGTTGGCTTTCGCACTGATGGTGTTTCTTCTCTATTTCTCCTCAGACGCCCCGGAAACGGGATTGGAGGAACATAAGGTGGAGCAGGTTTATTGAGGTCAGGCAACCCATACATGATTACACGACGTGACTGTTGAAGCGGCTTCTCTTGTGCTTGAACTTCCTGCTCTTCCAACTTTCTAACAACTCGGCTTTGTTGCTCATCACAAAGTATGATAGCCATGGCATGCTCCAGAGTATTCGGATTTATCTCAGTTTGGCTTGGAAACTTTCCAACATCCCTTTGAGTAAATGCTTCAGCGATTTGACCCACTTGTGCCTCCATTTTTTGATGGTTAATTGCCAACTGTCGCACCATATCCTCTAATGTAATGGTAGGTGGATTGGCTTGATTCTGGGTGTTCTTCCAAGAAAAGTTTGGATGTGCCCGAAAACCTGGATTATAGGAGTTAGAGTAGGGATCAAACCTTGGATTTTGATTATAGGAGTTCATCATATTTGCTTGCTCTTGCACAAACTCTGGGAAATCCACTCCTTGAGTTGTATGCCCATTCATTGCTAGAAGCATGTGCAACTTGGTAGAGATGGCATCAACCTGCGATTTTGGTGCAAACGAATCAAAATTGGAAATTTCATACACACCTGCTCGCTTCCTCTTACTTTCGAATGTTGCGTCTCAATAGCAAGTCTCTCAAATAAAGTTTGACATTCGGTTGGAATCATATTCCTAATCGATCCCCCTGCATAATTATTAACTGTAGCTTTGTTAGAAACTGTCAGTGCCTTGTAGAAAATACGCATCAACACTAATAAAGGCAAAGCATGATGGGGACACTGAGTTAACAAGTTATTAAACCTCTCCCACGCCTCAGAAAATGACTCATCAAGTTGTTGTCCGAATTGCATGATTTTGTCCCTGAGAGCATCAGTTTACTGAGTTGAGAAAAATTTTTCTAAAAATTTATTTTGTACCTCAGTCCATGTCGCCAGTGAACCCGGCCTCAAACCATTAAGCCACGTCCTTGTTTTGTCCTTCATAGTGTAAGGGAAGATCTTCAACCTCAAGTGCTCCTTAGTAACCCCTGTAGACAAAGACATGCTAGAAACCATATTAAAATTTTCACGAATGTGACTAAGTGGATCTTCCGAACTTAGACCATGAAAAGAAGGCATCATGTTAAAGTGTATGGTCTTAAGCTCGTAGTTCCTAGCTGCTATCGGTAGTACGATACAAGATGGGGATTCCGGAATAGTGGGGATGTCAAGATCACCCATTGTTTCGGCTGGAACTATTGCCGCCATCTTCTTCTCTTCGGTTGAGGGTTCTTCGTTACTTTCACTACCTTGATTCTTGTTCCTCAACAAACTTTCAATGTCGTCTATGTAAGGTTGTAGCTCTCCTTTCAAAGAACGTCTACCTTGTATAAACCTGAAAAATTTAAAAAAAAAAAATTAAGTACACAATTAAACTAAACTAATCCCTGGCAATGGAGCAAAAAACTTGATGTAATAATTCTCGCAAGTGCACAAGAGTCTATGAATAGTACAGTGTATGCAAGCATGAGGTCGATCCCACGGAGACTAGTTAATCTAATTAATATACCTAACTTGATGGATGATTGAGATTTTGGGGAAAAGGAAGAATAATTGATAAAATAAAAACAAAGAAATAAAATTCAGATTTAGTATCCAATAAGAGAAGAACACTAGGGCAATGATTTCACCTAGTAATCCTATCACAAGCATTCAATTAACAAACTCACAATTATGGTTCCGATTCAAGGGTTGATTCGTTCTTAAATATGTTGGTTCGTTCGTTCGCGATGCCAACAAATATTATTAACAATGGATTAATCATGTTCAGTTCGCAGTTTTTAACCCAATGCTAACAACTCATTAGATCTAAAGAACTATAACAACCAATCAATCCCCTAAACCTTGTTCATGGCAGTCGACAATTGATTTCCTTAATTTCAGTTCCACTAAGACACGTGAATTCGGTTCGTTCCTTAGTCCTAGCTAGATGAATCTAATTGAGCATTCAATTGGTGGCCAATCAACCAAACAAACAATAGATTATAAGCATAGAAATTAAAGACAAGAATCATGAACCAAAATTATGCATTCAATTAATTGAATTGCTTGCAATAATCATACTAGGCTACATCAAGCCCTAGCAAAGAAGTTTAGTTACTCATGTTATAAGAACACAAGGAAACTAAATATGAGAACGCCATGACCAAGGACAAAAACAAAGAGAAAAGCTAGAGAATATGGCTCTCCAATTCATGTCTTATTGCACTGTCGTGACCTCCTATTTATATACTAAAAACCTTCCTTCAAACTGCATTCCAAATTCTAGTTGGATTTCCTTCAATTGCTCTTCCTCTTCTTTCACAGCTCTGTTTCCTAGTCAATTCACGTGCAACTTTTTGGATTTCATTCTCCTTTGGTTTCACCGGGTCTCCGCACAGCTCTAATTTTGCATGCAATTGGTCTTTGACTCCTTTTTGTTCTCCTATTTGCTTATTTGTCTTGTTTCCTTCTTTTTATTTATTTCTTTCTTTCCTTGCTTGATCTTTACGTGCCTTGCTTTCTCCTAGTTGCAAAACTAGCCGCCAGGTTTCCTTCATGGGTCTAAGAGATGCGTTTCAAGCATGGGCTATGTAAGCTTTGACTTATGGGATCTAATAATTAAATTAGGCCCTTTACACCATATTTTAAACCAAAAATCTGAAAATCAAATCAAGAAAAATTATGCAATATTCATGTTCATTCCAATAAAAGAGACAAAAATAAGTGTAAATTGAGGTATAAAAAAATATGTAAAATATAGTACGATCATCTATACAATAGCGGAAATAAGAAAACATATCTACCCGAGATCAAACTGAGTAAATATGTAATATATACAAAATACAATACCCAAAGTCCTCACACTCGACTAAAGAACAGTTCGAGAATATACACTAGCTCATACATCCCGCCGCTGACCATCGTCACCTAAATCTAACTCACCTGAAAGGGAAACAAGAAGAAGGGTGAGCCAAGAAGCTCAGTAGGGCATAGCCTACACCAGAGAGCGTCCCCTGTGATGCATCTCACCTCAGACGGTCTACAGGTACATACCCGATCCATATATATATATATATATATATCATCCATCGTAATCCGATATATTGGGCTCCTATATGGGCCCCACAATCTATGTTGTAATTTTAATTAACTCGCAAGCGCACGAATACAATTATAGCATAGGTATGCAATAGCAAGGTCGATCCCACAGAGATTTGTCAAGTAATTCCAATTTCTACTCAATTCGAATGTCTGAGATAAAACTAAATTATTTCTGAAAATTAAAGAAAAGTTGTGTGAATTTGAAAATCAAGAAAGTGCAAGAATATTAGAAAGATTTAGGGTGTTTTCAATCAAGAGAATGCAAACTAGGACTTCGATTTCACCATAGCAATCCTATTCTATGTCTTATTTGGTTAAGATTCAATTCTCGTTTCTAAGGTTCGTTCTTATCTAAAATATGAAACGCCATTGATTGTGGTCAAGATCAACTATTCTTAAATTGTTATCTAGCCATTGATTGTGGTCAAGATTACAAACAAGAATGCATTGAGTGCAAGAAGAACATCAAGAACCAAGAGTGTTTATGCATGGATCGTGCTTCAACAACATCTCATTCATTCACAAGAGCTATATCAAGTTTACCCATTGATCGTGGTGTAATCTTGTCTCAAACATGTATCTAAATAATGGTGATCAGTCATTAAATCAACACATGATATATGAAGCACAATGAATAAAACTAGAAACTTGAATTGGCAACGAATTAATTAAGACATAGAATAGTCATGCTAGGCTACATCGAATCCCTAGTAAATAGTTTAGCCACACATAATATATAAAAACATCAACAATTCAAGAAATAACAACATCAAGAACTTAAGAAAAAGAACACCCTTTACAAAGTAAGCTTGGTGAAGAGGATTCCCCCTTTAAGAACCTTGTTGCTTCCTTCTCTCCTAGTGATGTTGCTCTCCAATATCCTGCCCTTATGTGATTCTTGAGTCTTTCCCCTCGGTCTGCCCTCCCTTGCTGTGTATGCCAGCCCCTTTTATATCATCCTTGGTTAGGTTAAAGTCATCCATATGAAAGGAAACAATATAATCCTAGTACAATTAGAATCCTTTAGTTTCCTCTTGCATAAAGATTTCCTCCAGCTGAAATATTGAATCATAATAGTCAAAGATTCATCCAAATCATAAATTGATACTCTATTAGCTTCCTTCAAAGGCTGGAAACGTCCTCGGGCTTTCAAGAGGTCTCAAATCAATATTGTTAAGTATGAGCCCGGATTCCTGATTTTCTGGACTGCGCAGTCCGTATTCAAACTGTCATAACTTTGTCCACAAAACTCGGAATCACAAACTGTAAAATTCTTCAGAAACTAGACTTCCATATCTTTTCAACGGTATATGACACAAAACTCAGATCTTCTCAAAGGATTTATGGTGACCTTCACAAGTGGGCTGGACTGAACAGTGGCAGATTTTGCTGAAATTACCAAGACTCGCATGTACATGTCCAATAACATTGTCAAAATTGCCATTGACATAATTCATCGTCTAGGATTCGATTAACTGAAATGCAAACAAAAATAACGTAAAACACCCAAGTTTGACTTGAAAACAAAGCAATAAGTGAAGAAAGAGAGGTATAAAATCAATGTAATTTTGCAGTCATCAAATACCCCCAAACCTACTTCTTGCCAGTCCTCGAGCAAAACTTAAAGGAGAAAAAATAAAGATAAAAAAACTAACTCACTTTCGCAGGAATCGCGGTGGCACTTAGCATGTGACACAAGACTTTAAACCCCTAGGTGTCCCTAGTGGACGAGTTATAGTCTCGTGAGGGTTTACCAGAATGATACCCACAAACATTTACCAAACTACCATGGCATAACAAGTAAAAGCATGGAATGAATAAAATCAGTATAGTATTCACACAAACTACGTTGAGACTTCAAATTCCATCATTCATATCATAGATACTCCAACCAAGTCAAATACCATTCATTCCATTAATAGGTGAATATTTAGATTGTGCTCAAAAAGATTACACATAAATGTGTGACTTTTATTTGATTTTAACGCAAATCATGCGAGCTAGAAGATTTATCAGAATTATCAAGTAATGACACGAAGGCATATATTTACTCTCTCTTTAACTTTTACTATGGGCTCCATGCTTTCATCATCATTTTTTTTTTCTATGTAACATGTGCAATGCTTAGTCTCATTAAGCTTTCTAATTGACTCATGTAACGAGCTTTCAACCAATGACTCCCAATCTAGTTAGCTCAGGGCATTAGGTATAGAGACACCCCTAAGGGTCTAATAACTCAAGTCAAAAAGGCTACGAAACTTTGCTAGTCACATAGGTATTTATTTCAGTCTCACTACCTTTTTACGCGAAACTCACTGCCGACTAAACAAGAGGCCCGGTTACTCAGTAGCGAGAACCAGAAATAAACACTTATTCTTTTCTTCATATTGTTTTCTTTTTCTTTTTTCTTTTTTCTTTTTCTTTTTTGTTTTTTTTTTAATAGCATGTCACTCATATTTCTTTATTTCAATTTATATATGCCAAAGTATCATACTCAACAATACCCAACTCATCTCTAAACATCAACAAAATTTGCAGTTAATCTCAAATAGTATACCCCACAAATATGTGCTTTGTGCATGTGAGATTATTTTTTTGTTAATGGAATAAATTGGTCAAGACTTAGTTTAGAGAGATCAGATATAAATGTGCATTCTCCAAACAATTTCATCAGTGTGTCAACAATACTGAATTAAATTCATTCATACTCTCAAGTGTTACGACACATAGTAACTTGAAAATTTATTTCCAAACTACAGTTTGTCAAATCTGATCTACGTTCAGTTTTTGGAGCATATCTCACAAAATACTCAATGGATTTCGACCCAAGTTATATGGACAGAAAATAGACAGAAAAACCCACAACTTTCATTCAGATCACAATTCAAAAATCATCTTACAACTGATCGAAAACGGGCAGTGAAAATAGTGCACATGCAGGACAATGAACTTCACACCCCCAAACCTAATTGAAACATGTCCTCATGTTTATAAGCATAGACAGCATGAAATCAAAGTAAAAAAAATAAGAACAAAAGACAAAGGAACGAAAGGACCTGATTGGGTTGCCTCCCAATAAGCGTTTGATTTAACGTCTAGGCAAGACGGAAGGCAGGATTGACAATTAAGGGGCGGTCAGCGCCAAGACGTCGATGTCTTGTGTTTGATGTTCCTCCAAATAAGGTTTCAGTCGTTGTCCATTTACCTTGAATATCGATCCATTGCTTAAATTCTCAATCGCAACTGCTCCATGAGGAAAGACTTGATGTACTCGAAAAGGGCCAGTCCATCTTGACTTTAATTTTCCGGGAAAGAGAGTCAAACGGGAATTATAAAGTAAAACTTTCATACCTACTACGAATTCTTTTCTTTCAATGGTCTTGTCATGGTAACGCTTAGTCCTCTCCTTGTAAATCTTTGCATTCTCGTAAGCGTCATTCCAAATTTCCTCCAACTCATTCAATTGAAGTTTTCTTGCATCTCCAGCTTTCTTGAGATCAAAATTAAGTGTCTTGATGTCCCAATAAGCTCTATGTTCCAACTCCATTGGTAGGTGACAAGCCTTGCCAAAGACAAGTCGATAAGGAGTCATGCCAATAGGAGTTTTATATGCCGTTCGGTAAGCCCACAATGCATCATTCAATTTCAATGCCCAATCTTTTCTTGTAGCATTCACGGTCCTCTCTAGGATCTTCTTGATTTCTCTATTACTAATCTCTACTTGACCAGAAGTTTGAGGATGATAGGGTGTTGCAACCCTATGTGTAATATTGTACTTCTTCAATAATGCCTCAAAAGGTTTGTTGCAAAAGTGGCTACCACCATCACTAATGATAGCTCTAGGCGTTCCAAATCGTGTAAAGATCATATCCTTCAAGAAACTGAGTACAATTTTATGATCATTTGTCTTGGTAGAAATTGCCTCCACCCACTTAGACACATAATCCACAGCCACAAGTATATAATTATACCCAAAGGATGGAGGAAACGGACCCATGAAGTCTATACCCCATACATCAAAAAGATCAACTACAAGGATATTGTTGAGGGGCATCATATTCTTACGGCTAATGGTTGCTGTTCGTTGGCACCTATCACACTTAACACAAAAATTAAATGCATCTTTAAATAAAGAGGGCCAAAAGAAACCAGATTGTAAAACTTTGAGGGCTGTTTTCTTTGCACCAAAGTGACCTCCACACGCCAATTCATGGCTGAATTTCAGGATGCATGTTTGCTCAATTTCCGGAACACAACGCCTTATGATTTGGTAAGAACAATATTTAAATAAATAAGGTTCATCCCAAAAATAATGCTTAACAGTGGCAAATAATTTTTTTCTTTCCTGCAAGGTTAGTTCATCCCGAATAATACCACAAGCCAAATAATTAACAATATCTGCATACCATGGTTCAACTTCTCTCATTGAGAAGAGTTGTTCATCTGGGAATGACTCTACAATCGGCATGTTTGCATGATTGCCCCCATCAGTTATGCGTGGCAAGTGGTCCGCAACAACATTTTCGCTCCCTTTCTTATCTCGAATATCCAAGTCAAATTCTTGCAACAAAAGGATCCACCTAATCAGACGAGGCTTTGCATCCTTCTTAGTCAATAAGTACCTAAGAGCTGCATGGTCAGAATAAACAATAACTTTTGAACCAATGAGATAAGATCGAAATTTTTCTAAGGCAAACACCACCGCAAGCAACTCTTTTTCCGTAGTAGAGTAATTGAGTTGAGCATCATTGAGTGTGCGGCTAGCATAGTAAATTACATGCGGACGTTTGTTCACTCTTTGTCCTAACACTGCACCAATAGCATAATCAGAAGCATCACACATTAATTCAAAAGGAAGAGACCAATCAGGTGCTCTAATGATAGGAGCAGAGGTGAGTTCACGTTTTAAGGTATTAAACTCAAAAACAACATCTTTAGCCAAGAGATTACACAAAGGACATGTGATTTTAGAGAAATCTTGAATGAACCTTCGATAAAATCCTGCATGGCCTAAGAAACTTCGCACGCCCTTTACAGAAGTTGGGGGCGGCAATTTTGCAATCAAATCTATCTTTGCCTTATCAACCTCAATACCCTTACTTGAAATCACATGTCCTAAAACTATACCTTGCTTTACCATAAAGTGACTCTTCTCTCAACTGAGAGTGAGGTTTGTCTCTTCACATCTTTTAAGGACTAAGGTTAAATTATTAAGGCAATCGTCGAATGAATTTCCAAAAACAGAAAAATCATCCATAAATACCTCAATAAACCTTTCAAGCATATCAGAGAAGATTGACATCATGCATCTTTGGAAAGTAGCTGGGGCGTTACATAAGCCAAAAGGCATCCTTCGGTAGGCAAAGGTACCAAATGGACATGTAAATGTCGTCTTCTCCTGATCTTCTGGAGCGATTGGTATTTGATTATATCCTGAAAAACCATCAAGAAAGCAATAGTAAGAATAACCAGCTAAGCGTTCAAGCATTTGATCAATAAAAGGTAACGTAAAGTGATCTTTTCTTATGGCAGCATTAAGCTTTCTATAATCAATGCACACACGCCATCCGGTGGTCATTCTTGTCGGTACAAGCTCGTTATCTTCATTCTTGACTACCGTAATTCCAGACTTCTTGGGAACTACTTGAACTGGGCTTACCCATTTGCTATCAGAGATAGGGTAGATAATACCAACATCAAGTAATTTCAATACTTCTGCACGCACCACTTCCTTCATGTGTGGATTCAATCTTCTTTGTGCCTCACGTGTGGGCTTGGAATTCTCCTCCATTAATATTCTATGCATGCACATGGCTGGGCTAATTCCCTTGATATCTGCAATGGTCCACCCAATGGCCGCTTTGTGTTCTCTCAACACTCTTAATAGTTTTTCTTCCTCCAATGGTGAAAGGTCAGAAGCTATAATTACTGGGAGGGTATCATTCTCACCAATGTAGGCATATTTAAGATTGGATGGCAAAGTTTTAAGCTCAAGTGTCGGAGGAGAGACAATAGAAGGGACCAACTTGGAGTGAGAAAGTTCAATATGTTCAATAGGAGTGTTAGGATGGCACGGGTGTAAACTATTTAAGGCAGCTATTACTTCCATGATTTCTTCATCATTCGCCATGTCTTCTTTTCTCAAAGTTAAGGCTGCCCCTAATGCATCTTGCGCTTCTTCCTGTAAGAAACTCGAGAAAACAAGAGAATCCAATGCATCAACTGTAAAACAATCCAAAGAACTCGAGGGATGAGATAAGGATTCAAACACCTTGAATTGCACAGTTTGATCTAGGACTGTCATGGTGAAAACTCCATGCTTTACATCTATTAAAGTATTTGCGGTGGCCATGAATGGACGTCCAAGTAAGATAGGAAGTTCACGATCATGCATTGGAGCATCGTCCATATCGAGCACTACAAAATCAGCAGGAACAATTAGTCTATCAACTTGAACTAGAATATCCTCTACTATACCTCTTGGATATTTGACAGATCGATCCGCCAGTTGTAGAGACATTGTTGTCGGCTTCACCTCCCCCAAACCTAATTGAAGATATACAGAGTATGGCATCAAATTTATACTCGCTCCCAAATCTAGCATTGCCTTTTCCATCTTCTTGTCTCCTACTGTTATGTTGATAGAAAAACTTCTAGGATCCTTAAGTTTGGGAGGTAGCTTCCTTTGAAGTACAACACTCACATTCTCCGAGACCATTACCTTTTCATGTGGCCCATACTTGCGTTTGTACGTGTTCAATTCCTTGAAGAATTTTGCGTATGCCGGCATATTCCTGATCACATCAAGCAAAGGTAAGTTAATATTGACTTTAGATAATGTATCATAAATTTCAGAAAAAGACTTATCCAATTTACTTTGCTTTAAACGGCCTGGAAAAGGAATAGGAGGGATGTAAGGATTTGGAGATTTCTGAAGCGAAGATGACTCAGAATTGGGTTGTTTTTCTGAGGACTGAACTGATTCTGGCTTCTGAATCTTTTCGGAATGATTGCTGGTTGTGATATGTTGAGGCTGGACTGACTCTTGTCTTTGATCTACATTCAAAGTAGAATTATCAGTAACTTCATAATTAATTTGGTTATCAATGACCTTACCACTTCGAAGTACTGTGATTGCTTTAGCTTGCTCCGGTTGGCTTGGAAGTTTTCCAGGCTCTTTGATTTTAATAATATCCGCAAGTTGACCAACTTGGACCTCAAGCTTTCCCATGGATGCCAAAGTTTGATTTAGCTTTGTTTCTTGGGTAGCAATCATTGCATCATGCCTATCCATCCTTGCCCTACTTTCCTGCACAAACAACTTAATCGATTCTTCCAAAGAAGAGGCCTTTGGTTGAACATAAGGGTTAAGTTGATTCTGAGTATTACTCCAAGAAAGATTAGGGTGATTCTTCCAACCTTCATTGTAAGTATTGGAATAAGGATTATTTTTAGATCTTGGATTGTAAGCATTCATCATGTTTGCTTGTTGAACAAAATCAGGGTACTCATGGCTGGAAGGACATGCATGAGTAGAATGACCAACAATATTGCATAAAGCACATACCTCTACTTGAGTCATAGAATTGGCATGGGTGCCTAACATGGCATCGATCTTCTTATTTAGTTCTCCAATTTGTCTTGCCATATTATCACTGTGGTTTAGTTCATACACACCAGATTTCTTGCTTCGAGCATCTCTTTGTTGTGAATTGGATCCAAGCATCTCATAAATGTCGTAAGCTTCTTGGGGAGCCTTTTTGAACATGCACCACCTGCAACATTATCAGCAATAGATTGACATGTTTGGGTTAGTCCATCATAAAAAAATTGCATTTGTAACTCCAAAGTATAACCATGATGCGGGCATTGAAGTAAAAGCAATTTATAACGTTCCCACGCCTCATGGAATGGTTCACCATCAGCTTGTGTGAATGTGGAGATTTGACGTTTGAATGCACCAGTTTTCTGATGTGAGTAAAACTTCCCTACAAATTTGTTGTATATGGCATCCCATGAAGTGAATGATCCTGGTGTTAGAGACATCAGCCAAAACTTAGCTTGATCCTTCAGGGTATATGGAAAGCATCTCATCTTCAGTTGTTCCTCAGTCACACCCTGCAAAGGAAAAGTACTAACAGTAGCATAAAATTCTTTCATGAAAGTCAAAGGATCCTCATTAGGTAAACCATAGAAACTTGGAAGCATATTAAAATGTAGAGATTTCAACTCATAATTTCTAGCTGCAGTTGGAAGTAATATGCATGATGGTAAAGTAGGAATAGTCGGCCGAGCGAATTCCTCCAAACAATGTGTATCATTGTTGTCCTCCATTGGTTCAATTGTTTCCTCTTCCTCAGATTTGATGTCAGTCTCGTCTACCTTTGGTTGATTTCTAGTCCTTAGAACTCCTTCAATGTTATCGTTCAATGGAAGCACGTCTCCTTCTTGTGATCGGCGTCCCTGCATCCAAAGCTGAAAATTTTGCAAATCTGTCAACTCAGAACACTGTCTACTCTTTTGATGATAACTTTCTGGTTATAACTCGGAATCCTGATCTGTTTCTTAGGCTGGAGAGTAGACTTCTTCAGCTTTCCGTTGATATACTATAAGCCCAATAAACCTTGCTGAAACAGTCCAGAATAGTCGGTAAAGACAGCCACCAAATCTGCCCAGTAAACAAAAACAAAAACAGTTTATGAAGAAAACTTTCGAGACCCCAATTGGAATTAGCAAATTGAAATTCTTAAACACAATCCCCGGCAACGGCGCCAAAAACTTGTTGTAATTTTAATTAACTCGCAAGCGCACGAATACAATTATAGCATAGGTATGCAATAGCGAGGTCGATCCCACGGAGATTTGTCAAGTAATTCCAATTTCTACTCAATTCGAATGTCTCGAGATAAAACTAAATTATTTCTGAAAATTAAAGAGAAGTTGTGTGAATTTGAAAATCAAGAAAGTGCAAGAATATTAGAAAGATTTATGGTGTTTTCAATCAAGAGAATGCAAACTAGGACTTCGATTTCACCATAGCAATCCTATTCCATGTCTTATTTGGTTAAGATTCAATTCTCGTTTCTAAGGTTCGTTCTTATCTAAAATATGAAACGCCATTCATTGTGGTCAAGATAAACTATTCTTAAATTGTTATCTAGCCATTGATTGTGGTCAAGATTACAAACAAGAATGCATTGAGTGCAAGAAGAACATCAAGAACCAAGAGTGTTTATGCATGGATCGTGCTTCAACAACATCTCATTCATTCACAAGAGCTATATCAAGTTTACCCATTGATCGTGGTGTAATCTTGTCTCAAACATGTATCTAAATAATGGTGATCAGTCATTAAATCAACACATGATATATGAAGCACAATGAATAAAACTAAAAACTTGAATTGGCAACGAATTAATTAAGACATAGAATAGTCATGCTAGGCTACATCGAATCCCTAGTAAAGAGTTTAGCCACACATAATATATAAAAACATCAACAATTCAAGAAATAACAACATCAAGAACTTAAGAAAAAGAACACCCTTTACAAAGTAAGCTTGGTGAAGAGGATTCTCCTTTTAAGAACCTTGTTGCTTCCTTCTCTCCTAGTGATGTTGCTCTCCAATATCCTACCCTTATGTGATTCTTGAGTCTTTCCCCTCGGTCTGCCCTCCCTTGCTGTGTATGCCAGCCCCTTTTATATCATCCTTGGTTAGGTTAAAGTCATCCATATGAAAGGAAACAATATAATCCTAGTACAATTAGAATTCTTTAGTTTCCTCTTGCATAAAGATTTCCTCCAGCTGAAATATTGAATCATAATAGTCAAAGATTCATCCAAATCATAAATTGATACTCTATTAGCTTCCTTCAAAGGCTGGAAACGTCCTCGGGCTTTCAAGAGGTCTCAAATCAATATTGTTAAGTATGAGCCCGGATTCCTGATTTTCTGGACTGCGCAGTCCGTATTCAAACTGTCATAACTTTGTCCACAAAACTCGGAATCAGAAACTGTAAAATTCTTCAGAAACTAGACTTCCATATCTTTTCAACGGTATATGACACAAAACCCAGATCTTTTCAAAGGATTTTTGGTGACCTTCACAAGTGGGCTGGACTGAACAGTGACAGATTTTGCTGAAATTACCAGGAGTCGCATGTACATGTCCAATAACATTGTCAAAATTGTCATTGACATAATTCATCGTCTAGGATTCGATTAACTGAAATGCAAACAAAAATAACGTAAAACACCCAAGTTTGACTTGAAAACAAAGCAATAAGTGAAGAAAGAGAGGTATAAAATCAATGTAATTTTGCAGTCATCAGTCTACATCAAGCACCTCCAATTACCACATTCCTTAAAACATACCAACATTGATAATTAGCAGGGAGTATAAATAAAACATGCAAACAGGTCGTATTTCCAACTCCGAAAACCGACAGAACCACAATATAATCAGAGTCCGTAAAACCGGAACCCTGAAACCACACGCGAAAGACACGGAAACCCTTACATGAAATCAGAATGCAAATACCACACATGCGTCCCTGATTAACCCCTGGCTCCGAAAGTCAACCCGCTCCGAATCTCAACCGGTATCACAGTCTACACCGAAAAACACGATATACAAAAATACAGCTAAAATACGTTTGGTCATCAATGGTCAAAGGTCAAAGTCAATGGTCAACTATCAAACCAAGTCAACCGGGTCAAACCGAGTCAAACCGGGACAAATGGGTCAAACTGAGTCAACTCGGCCAGACTCGGCCCAAACCCATTCAACACCACCGCCGGTGATCCGGCCACCCAAACCTGCCAAATCTTATATCAAATCGAAGAGCTCGATGAGATGAACTCATAGGTACATGAAACAAGTCAAACCGTCTCCGGAATCGGCCGGATCGACTAAAGAAAGTTCACGGTGGCGGGAACTTCAATCCTAGATTTCTCCCAAACCGGAGTTCCATTCAACCTGATTCAAGTTGGGTTACACTCGTCTCGTCAATACGCTTGTTTTGGTACCAACCACGACCGTCACCGTCGTCGGAATCGTCAAAACAGCCGGTGACCGTGAAGAAGAGAGAGAAATAGGAGAGAGAGAGAAAATCCTAGGAAGAGGGCTGTTTTGCATTTTTTTATTTTTTAATTATTTTAAATTTTCTTTTATATAATCTTTTACTTTCAAAAACACCCATCTTTCGAAAACACCCCTAACTAAAAATGCTCCAATCAGCTTCAAAAATTTATAATAAATCCAATTTAAATTCGATTTAAGTAATTCTTGTGCTAAAAATTTTATTTTAAAATCCTCTATTTATGAAAAATATTTTCATACCTTTCATTATTTTAATTTCTATTCTCCCAAATCCCGATTCACGATCACCGAGGTTCACTCCACCTCGATGAACGTGCCAAAATACCATAAACAGTGTATAATCGAGTCAGGATATTACACATTCGATGGTCAAGATCCTCTCTCCTTTTGTTATTAGGATAAGTAATAATTAATTATTATCATAAATAGTTGTTTTCATAAAACAAATAATTAACAACTTTATCTAATAAAGCTTATCTTAATCCCAATCCGATTCAATATAACTAACACTTAATTATGCATAAAATTAATAATCAATAATTGATTATTTTCAAGAGCATAATTAATTATCAAATAATTAATTGGTTTGTTCTTATTATCATATAATAAAATACCATCTTTAATTACGAAGATTCTTCGCACGCTATTGTGTGTGACCTCAATAGGTTTTACATAACCTAGTAATGGAACACCAATAATTGATGTGCTAATTGTAACTCTTTTCAATTTATGCAAATGAATTAGAACTCTTTTAATTCTTCTCGAGCAATTAAATGATAAGATTTTCATAAGCCATGAGTGACACCTAACAGCATATCATGTCTACCTAGATTATATCGAATATGTTGGTGAACCTTTCAATCATGGTTGGCGTGCAATTCGGTCCTTCTATCAGACAATGTCCCAGCAAGACATTCAGGGCATGGAAATGTCAAGCCCTAAGCCAAGCCATATGCATATGATCTTTATTCACATAATCCATGAGTAAAGTAAGAAACTCCACAATAACTAACTATATGATATGGATTTAATTGCAAACGCACAAATCGCACAAGTAATAAAGAGATGGGTAAATTATCGTTCTCAACGAGGATATAATGACAATCAAGATCAATGTCAAACTAGTAACAACTATGCAAATTAGGGAAAATGATTCGAGATTGGTATTGTTTTTAAACTAAACTAAAGCAAAAGGACAAAGACAAATCAAACACAAGTCTGTAATCAATGATGGGAAGCACTAGGGTACTTAACGTCACCTCACCTATCCAATTCAATTCCCTTGGTTCCTTAATCCCTAATTCCTCTCTCTATAATGACAATCGATTTCCCAACCCATTCAATGTTCTATTCCTAGATACATCAAACGTCTTTTCAATATAAATCCCTGTTATTCCTAATAATCGGATTAATATATCAAAAACCCATTAAGAACTATGAAAATCATTTAACGATTGCATAAGTCACAAACCTATATTCCTATGGTTCATGCACCCTATGTCATCTATGGCTTGAGGGAAACCCTAGATATCTCCTTCCGGTCTCAATCTAGGCAACAAATCAATTGAATGATGGTCAAACATTCAAAAGCATTAATCACACCCATAGACAATCAAGAGAGAGAGAGAAATCAAGAAATAAGGAAACCAAGTTTATTGAATCTTCAAGGTTTGGTTACATTAAGACCCTAGTAAGAAATCTAGCCACTCATGAAAGAAAAATACATCATTAAACAAAGGAAATCAACCATAGAAACTAGGATAGAAAAGGAGAGAGAAAACCCCCTTGTAGACCCTCTTTTTCTCCAAGATCCAATGGTGGCTCCAAGCTCAACAATGGTGGTAGAATGTGTGTGAATGTGTGAGAGAGTCCTCAAAAACCCTAAAAACTACCTATTTATACCTCCCTAAACTCCTATGTCGTTTCTCATACAAGTTGGGGTCGTTTTGGTTCGGACCCACTTGAATTCGGAGTTTTTTCGTGAAATTTACCGTGCTGTGAATAGTAACACCGATGGATCGGACACTGTTCCGATCAATTGGAAATGCAATCTGTCTCCATGAATTTTTGGGCGTTTTGGCAGGTTCGATCGATCGGGAATGGCTCCGATCGATCGGAAATCAATTCTGGAGTCCAAATCTTCATTTGCACTCTTTTCCTCCCTTTCTTGTCTTGGCACCTACAATATGCAAATATAGTTTTCTTAGGCAATATCAACTCTTAATCAACTCAAAATGAGATGAACTCATGTGTAAAGGATGCACAAATGTATGTATATATTTGACACATCACTATACATGCACGTAACCCGTGGCTAGGGAAAGCAACATATTGTACAATTAAGTCAAGGCATCTTACACACAAGGTAACAGTGAAGCCTTAGGTCCAAGGACTAGATGCACAACCATAATTATAAGATCTTCACTTGACATGTAGTATAACTCCATGTGAAGTTGTTATGGTGGTCACGTTTAGTTTACCTATTCTCTAACAGGAACCTACATGCTTGTTTTAGCGTCTGTACACAAATGGTTGAATACCCACCATCCTGTTCGTAACGGCAAACATAGCATGTACTAGCCTTCCGAATTATCATTGTCCAATTAATAATTCTATGGCTATGAACATTTATGATTAAGATATAAGAGAATTTGGAATTCCATCTCAACTTTTGAAAACAAATTCTCTCATCCTAATAAATGGACATTTATCAAAGCAATTAATATATTAACCGTACAAAATAAATAAAGTGTCCATGTATTTATTAAACAAATAAATACTAACAATATCTATGAAAATTCCATAAAGCCTAATCTCGCAATTGGCTTTTAGGGCATAACACTAACCATCTCCCACTTGCACTCAAAGCCAATCGCCCTAGTATCTCATACCGTACTTCTCTAAGTGACGATCCAACTGCTCTCGTGTCAAAGCCTTGGTGAATGGGTCCGCTAAATTTTCTATTGAAGTTATCTTTTGTATGGAAATATCGCCTCTACCAATTATCTCTCTGATGATATGGTAGCGTTGCTCGATGTGTTTGGACTTTTGATGAGACCTTGGTTCCTTGGATTTGAGCTATTGTCCCATTCTAGCAATTGGCTTTTAGGACATTACACTAACAACTGTTAGTATATTCTAAATGACTTTTATGAAAATATTGCTAATTTATATGTTTTTCAAGAAAGTGAATTTATTTCCTAAAAATTTATGATGATTTGTGTGGATTGATATTCCTACCCGAAATTATAGTGAACTTGTATTGTTTGATACTTTGATTGATGGAGTTTTATTGATTTAAAGCCGGTTTATATAAACATATATACATATATATTGTTTGGCCAAATGGGCAAAGTGGGACATTGATGATCTTTTGATAGTAAATAATAATTTGCTGTTGACTTCCAAATTTGAAATCTTATATACAATGTGTCTTGAACTTCATATTCGATTTTGAAGTTTATGTTACTATTTGGAAATATATGTTTTAAAACTCCCTATTCCACACTTTAGTTGATATATACTTGATGGATTGAGTTGTAAATGATGGAATGGGTGGTGAATGATGGATGGAATTGTGAAAGTCAATGCATGAAACTACCCCATGTCACGTCCTATTTTGGGTGGGGTTGTGAGATAGGAAAAACACACATATAAATTCGATAGACATGACGCAACATTATAGAATAATGACGCCAACCTGCACAACAATAACAATTGTCTTAAAGATGACTCCAAATGCATTAAACCTCTAGAAACATAATTCAATACTACGACAGTAATTAAGACCTCAATGGTCCATATCAAGCAAAAGTAACAAAACAACCACTTAATTAGAATGTTAAACCTCAATGGTCAATATCGCAGCGGAAACAAAACAATAGCTCAAGTCAAGGATGACTGAGTCATACATAATGCTCAACAATTTAAAATGTCTAACAATCCTACATAAAAGTGAGGAAACAAACATCTAGTAAGCACAGGCTTCATCACACAATCACTCCTCCAGCAATCGATCTAGGACATTTTCCTAACCTGATGGGAAAAAGAAAAGAAAGAAAAGAAAAGCATGAGTGAAAGGCTCAGTAGAGAAATCAAAATAGAACAATAAGTAACAAGGTATAGAAATACAATATCAGAAGGAACCGTACTAGATTTGGGTCCATATAAAGATTTACAACGGTCAAAGTGCTAAGAGAGTATAAACATGGCGCATAACAACAATAAATATGGATAAATGGTTACAAGGTACAATATCCAATATGCATCAATGAATACAATTTACAACATATATATACATTTAAAATATTATATATATTTAAAACAACAAGTGAAACAATTGAGGCACACTGAACATCGAATCACTCGTTGACCAAGTGTATACAAGTACACGTAAGGTCACAATCACACATAAGGGAGGATCCATTTAAGAAAAGTGTACTACTAAACAACAAGGATATCCGGACACCTAAATCGGTGGTTGGTTGTACACCCCACCCCAAACAATATGACAACACAACCAACAATTGCCCACAAAACTTGGCTCAATATATACCACATATACAATACATTTCAAAACATTTACAAATGATATAGTTTTTATATCATTACAAAAATTTACTTTAACAACAACAGTACCAAAATAATTTACAATAATATTTTTCTAAAATATCATCTTGCGGTCCAATAGACTTGGGATTCTCCTAGGAGTCACACAATGTCCAGGCCAAAGCCCGACGTCACTCTTGAAGCTCTTATCAATTGAACTCCACAAGGGTGTAAAATATTGGGTTTTAATTAATTTACAATTTTTCTCTTTAATGCAAAAGAATTTGATGCAAATAAAAGTATTTATGCAATATCTTTGTTACGAAAATTCATAGTAAAACATGATGGATGCAAGGCGGTCTAAGCCCACAACAATGATGTAATATCCTGACCTGATTATACACTGTTTATGGTATGAACCTCGGTAATCGTGAATCGGGATTTAGGGAGAATAAAAATTAAATCAAGATAAAACTATGAAAATATTTTTAATAAATGGGAGATTTAAAAAGAAAATTATTGGCGTAAGAATTACTCGAATCGGATTTAAATTGGATTTATTATAAAGTTTTGAAGCTAATTTGAACATTTTAGTTAGGGGTGTTTTTGAAAGAAGGGTCTTTTTGAAAGTAAAATATTGTATAAAAGAAAAATTAAAAAAAATAAAAAAAATTGCAAAAAAACCCCTCTTCTCTCACGATTTTCTCTCTCTCCTCTTTCTCTCTCTAAAACGGGTTAACCTGCAATTTCATGATTTCGGCGACGGTGAAGGTCAACACTGGTATCAAAAGAAGCGTACGGACAAGACAAGTGTAACCCAACTTGAATCACGTCGATCGGAGCTCCAGTTTGGGAGAAATCTGAGATTGAAGTTCCAGCCACCGTGAACTTTCTTTGGTCGATCCGGCCGATTCCGGCGACGGTTTGGCTTGATTCAGGTTCCTATGAGTTCATTTCATCGAGCTCTTCAATTTGATATAAGATTTGACAGGTTTGGCTGGTCGGATCGCCGACGAAGATGTTGAATGGGTTTCAGCCGAGTTGACCGAGTCAGGCCGAGTTGACTCGGTTGACTGATGTGTTGACCGGTTCAACCCAGTTTGACCCGATTTCGACCCATTTCATCTGGTTTCACCCGGTTTTGATCCATTTCACCCGGTTTGACCTTGACCCATTTGATCCAGTTTGCCCGTTGACCATTGACTTTGACCGTTGACCATAGTTGACCGAACGTATTTTAACTGTATTTTCATATAATGTGTTTTTCGATGTAGACGGTGATCTCGGTTGAGATTTGAAGCAGGTTGACTTTCTGAGTTAGGGGTTTATTGGGGACGCGTGCGTGGTATTCGGTTTCTGATTTTCAGGTAGGGGTTTTCTATGTATCTTGCGTGTGATTCTAGAGTTCCGGTTTCACGGACTCTTATTATATTATGGTTCTGTCGGTTTCCGGGGGTGGAAATACGACCTGTTTGTATGATTTATACGTATTTTATGTTGATTATCATTGTTGGTACGTCTTTGGGAGTGGGGTGATTGGAGGTGGTTGAGTTACATTGTGGGGCCCATATAGGAGCCCAATATATTGGATTATGATGGATTATACAATAAACTTGGTACGTACCTATAGACCGTCTGAGGTGAGGTGCATCACAAGGGACGCTCTCTGGTGTAGGCTATGCTATCGGGATATCTGATCCTCATCCAGTTTCGGTGTGGATCTGGACTGGGAGACACCCTACGGGATTAGGGTGGGTCCAGCGGTGGATTATGGATTATGGATTATCGGAGACTGGTGTTTGTGGTTACGGTGCTGTATAGCCTTATCGGCTACCATATTACTTGGTTGAATTGCCAATGATTGTATAATTATTGTGCTGCATATTATGCGTCATATTCCTGGATTTCTTATTTTTTTGGATATCGGTGTTCCCTTTCTATGCCCTATTGAGCTTCTTGGCTCACCCCTCTTCTTGTTTCCCTTTCAGGTGAGTTGGTGATGTACATATATTTTACCACATTTTTGTGCTTAAGTGCATTATGTTCTCGGTAATTCTTTATGGAATTAGATTGATATTATTCATGTTCCTTGTATTTTTATGGTAGGAGGAGTTGGAGCAAAGATACGGATCAAAGAGAGGAGTAAATTGCAATTGGAATCATATATAGGACCACTGGAGCACTAATGGCCGCTCGAGCACAAATGACCGCGCAAGCGGCCTAGTATTCCGCTCAAGCGCCCCATAGAGATCGAGCGGAGCTGAAGGTAGCTGCTGCCACAGAAGCTACATCTTTGACCGCTCGAGCAGCCATCACCGCTCGAGCGGAGGTTGACGTAGCAGCTCTCCGAAATACACCAAAATTAGGTTTTTCTGGGACTTTTAAGGATATAAAAGAGGGCGGCCGAGTTGAGGAAACTCTGAACTCTTTTCCTGGGTTTTGAGGCTACAAAGCTCCTTCTCACCAAGCTTTCATAGGGATTCAAGGATCTGAAGGTTTCCTACCCAACAACAACTCCAACAAATCAAGGGGATTTTCTTCAACTCTTTTCCATGATTTCTTTTCTTCAACTCTTTTCCATGATTTCTCTTCTTAAATTTCTTTTTGATACTTTGAAGATGAGTTGTAACTAAACCTCTTTGCTAGGGCTTGATGTAGCCTAGTATGAATATTGCAAGTATTTCAATTTAATGGATGCATAATTTTGGTTCAAGGATTCATGTTTTTAATTACCATGCTTATAGTCTATTGTTTGTTTGATTGCTTGATCACCAATTGAATGCTCAATTAGATTCATCTAGCTAGGACTAAGGAACGAACCGAATTCACGTGTTTTAGTGGAACTGAAATTAAGGAAATCAATTGTCGACTGCCATGAACAAGGTTTAGGGGATTGATTGGTTGTTATAGTTCTTTAGATCGTAATGAGTTGTTAGCCTTGGGTTAAAAACTGCGAACCGAACAGGATTAATCCATTGTTAATAATATTTGTTGGCACCGCGAACGAACGAACCAACATATTTAAGAAAGAATCAACCCTTGAATCGGAACCATAATTGTGTGTTTGTTAATTGAATGCTTGTGATAGGATTACTAGGTGAAATCATTGCCCTAGTGTTCTTCTCATATTGGTATCACAAAATCTGAATTTTATTTCTTTGTTTTTATTTTATTTTATTACATCAATCATTCTTCCTTTTTCCCCAAATCTCAATCATTCATCACGTTAGGTACATAAATTAGATTAACTAGTCTCCGTGGGATCGACCTCGTACTTGCATACATTGTACTATTCGTAGACTCTTGTGCACTTGCGAGAATTATTACATCAAGTTTTTGGCGCCGTTGCCGGGGACTAGTTTAGTTTAATTGTGTACTTAATTTTTTTTATTTTATTTTTTTAGGTTTATGCAAGGTAGACGCTCTTTGAAAGGAGAGCTTCAACCTTACATAGACGACATTGACAGTTTGTTGAGGAACAAGAATCAAGGTGAAAGTAGCGAAGAATCCTCAACCAAAGACAAGAAGATGGCGGCAATAGTTCCAGCTGAAACAATGGGTGATCTTGACATCCCCACTATTCCGGAATCTCAGTCTTGCATCGTACTTCCGACGGCAGCTAGGAACTACGAGCTTAAGACCATACACTTTAACATGATGCCTTCTTTTCATGGTCTAAGTTCGGAAGATCCACTTAGTCACATTCGTGAAATTTTTAATATGGTTTCTAGCATGTCTTTGTCTACAGGAGTTGCTGAGGAGCACTTGAGGTTGAAGATCTTCCCTTACACTATGAAGGACAAAGCAAGGACATGGCTTAATGGTTTGAGGCCGGGTTCACTGGCGACATGGACGGAGGTACAAAATAAATATTTAGAAAAATTTTTCTCAACTCAGAAAACTGATGCTCTTAGGGATAAGATCATGCAATTTGAACAACAACTTGATGAGTCGTTTTCTGAGGCGTGGGAGAGGTTTAATAACTTGTTAACTCAGTGTCCCCATCATGCCTTGCCTTTATTAGTGTTGATGCACATCTTTTATAAGGCACTGACAGTTTATAGCAAAGCTGCAGTTAATAATTATGCAGGGGGATCGATTAGGAATATGACCCCAACAGAATGTCAAAATTTATTTGAGAGACTAGCTATTGAGACGCAACATTCGGAAGTCAGAGGTAAGCGAGCTGGTGTTTATGAACTTAATAATTCTGACACTTTTGCACCGAGATTGCAGGTTGACGCCATTGCTAGTAAATTGGACATGCTTCTAGCGATGAATGGGCGTACAATTCAACAAGAGCTATGTGCCATATGTCATGTTCCTGGCCATGCCACCATTACATGCCCTCAAGGAGTGGATTTCCCAGAGTTTGTGCAAGAGCAAGCAAATATGATGAACTCCTACAATCGGAATCCAAGGTTTGATCCCTACTCTAACTCCTATAATCCAGGTTTTCGGGCACATCCAAACTTTTCTTGGAAGAATACCCAAAACCAAGCCAATCCACCTACCACTACATTGGAGGACATGGTGCGGCAGTTGGCAATTAACCATCAGAAACTGGAGGCACAAGTGGGTCAAATCGCTGAAGCATTGAGTCAAAGGGAGGCTGGAAAGTTTCCAAGCCAAACTGAGATCAATCCGAACAATAGGGAGCATGCCATGGCTATCACACTTTGTGATGAGCAACAAAGCCGAGTTGCTACAAAATTGGAAGAGCAGAAAGTTCAAGCACAAGAGCAGCCGCTTCAACAGTCGCGTCGTGCAATCATGTATGGGTTGCCTGACCCCGATAAACCTGCTCCACCTGTGAGACCTTATGTTCCCCCAATTCCGTTTCCAGGGCGTCTTAGGAGAAATAAAGAAGAAGCCTCATCAGTGCAAAAGACAACCCCAAAGACGGATGTGGAACCTTCTGTTGTGCAAGAAGAGAAGAAATTGGATGAGAATAAGGTGGTTCAACTGACTGAAGAGTGTAGTGCCATATCACAAAAGAAGTTGCCGCCAAAGCTTAAGGATCCAGGGAGTTTCACTATACCTTGTTGCATAGCCAATAAAAACTTTGAACATGCTTTATTGGATTTGGGTGCATCAACTAATCTAATGTCTCTTTCTGTCTTTGAATCTTTGAATGTAGGTGCACTCAAAAAGACCTCTGTGGGCATACAATTGGCTGATCGATCTATTCGATATTCTAAGGGAGTACTAGAAGATGTTTTGGTTAAGGTACATGGATTGATTTTTCCAGCTGACTTTCTAGTGCTTGATATGCAAGATTGCCAAGGTCATGGAGAAGAGTTTCCACTGATTTTGGGACGACCATTCATGAAGACTGCAAGGATGACAATTGATGTGTATGAAGGCACCCTGACAATGACTAATAACGAGGAGACAGTGACCTTCAAGCTCATGGCAGCACAAGGTGAGAAATCAATGGAGAAAGTGCTCACCATTAAAGATTACATTGTGGAGAAAGAAGGACATCCAACTAAGGTTGAGTCTGTGAATCTACCTAGAGACATGCCATACGAGAGAGGTAAGCATACTCCCGTCTTTGAGTCCATTCCTTTATCCACTAACAAGTTGTTTCCCTCTATTGTGAAAGCACAGCAAGCTAATATCCTCCAACAAGTGGTTTTCGGTAAAAGAGAAAAGGGATATTCTGATCTTCTTGAGGATGCAATTGCTCATGCAACTATGAAGGACGGAAGTTATGCATCAGGTGTTGATGTGGGCATGGCTAGAGGAAGACGATTGCTACAACCCAATGAATTGAAAGTGGGCTTCCAAGTTCACTAATTTAACTATTTGAAGAGTTACGTCTTGCCTAGACGTTAAATAAAGCGCTTGGTGGGAGGCAACCCACCCGGTAAATTCGTTCCTTTTTATTGTAGATTATTTTAGTTCATTATAGAAGAGCACTCATCCCACATTGAATTGAATTGCTATTTGTGCATCAATTGCAGAAAGAAAAAGTTGTGCCAAAGCGCTGGATTGAAACAATTTTCTGGGACAACTCAGGATGAACCAGAATGCAAGCCATATATGTACAGAAAGATACGGACGTCTAGTTTCTGCAGAATTTTACGGTTCGTGAATCCGAGCTCATATGAAGGAGAAATTGATGATTTTACAACAGCTGTGCAGTGCAGAATTCTACGCGGGAATTACTTCCCGAATGTTTTCGCAGTCAGGTTGTATCACTCTAACTCATTACTTTTTCTTCGTGTTATTTTTCACATTATTCCATGCACTGAGGACATTGCATAATTCAAGTGTGGGGGTGAGAATAGCTTGTTTTGAAAAAAAATTTGAAAAAAAAAATTTTGAACAAATTTATTTAGTTCCTTCCAATGCGATGATGAGACATAAATTGTTTAGGTCTAAAATTAGTTTGTTAGTAAATAGAATTTTCATGAGAATTGAGCTTGAATTACAATTTTCATGGGCCGATGTTAACATGATATGTTGATTGAGAAAGAAGCATATTTGGACTTGATGTAGACTTGCATAATTACCCTTGTGAGTTTTGTGCCTATATGATTGATACATTATGCATATCAATCCAATTTCTTTCTTGTGTGCTCTCATGATTACATGTTTCTCTAGAACTTGCTTTAAACCTTTTTGAGACTATATTGATACATGTGATAACATGAATATGATTGAGGCATTAGGATGATACCATTATAGCCAAATTGCCTATACCCTAATGTATTTATTCACTAGAAAGCCCTTTGAGCCTAAATAAGCCTTTTTATTCATGAAACTTATCTACTTACCCTTTAACCCGAAAAACAATTACTTACCTAATTCTAAGGGATTAGTAGAGCATACCATGAGATTTTTCAAGTGTTGATGGTGTTCAAGTATGTTGAGTTTGATAATGAAAAGAATTAAGTGTGGGGGAGTTCTTATTTGTTTTGGGATGTTATTTGGTTGAGAATAAATGTGATGTGGAACACATGTGTATTAATGAGTCGAAAAAGAAAAAAAAAAGAAAAAGAAAAAAAAAAGGAAGTTTATGTGCATAATTCAAGAAATCTTGAAGTTCTGAAAAATTGGTTGGAGTATTGAATATTGAGAATGAAGATTGGGCCGACAAGATGAGATATGCCCTAATTTTTGTGTGCTTTACTAGTTCTTTAGAAATTTTGTGATTTCCTATACCACTTTTTCTCTTTACCTTCACCTTTGACCCCATTACAACCTTGAATAAAGACCTCTTGATTCATGAAGTTACATGTTTTTAATAGTGTAGAATGGGTGGACAAGCAAGCATATGGTAGGACTATTTTCATGAGATTAATTGAGTGCAAACACTTTACTCCCACTAAATTGAGTGAATCTTGAGAGTATTCCTGGTGAGAAGTTGAAATTGAGTTTGAATGTGCACTATTTCAATTGAGATATGTTGTGTTGATGTTGGCCTAATTCTATACATATATATTTGAGCATGATTCTTTGTGATATTCTTTAGCTAATGGCCAGTTTATAAGACATTTTTGGTGCTTGAGCGAGATTGGAAGGACTATTTTAAATGTTTGTGGGTACCGTTCTGGTAAACCCTCACGAGACTATAACTCGTCCACTAGGGACACCTAGGGGTTTAAAGGCTTGTGTCACATGCTGAGTGCCACCGCGATTCCTGCGAAAGTGAGTTAGTTTTTTTTATTTTAATTTTGTTTTACTCGAGGACGAGCAAAAGCTAAGTGTGGGGGTATTTGATGTACATATATTTTACCACATTTTTGTGCTTAAGTGCATTATGTTCTCGGTAATTCTTTATGGAATTAGATTGATATTATTCATGTTCCTTGTATTTTTATGGTAGGAGGAGTTGGAGCAAAGATACGGATCAAAGAGAGGAGTAAATTGCAATTGGAATCATATATAGGACCACTGGAGCACTAATGGCCGCTCGAGCACAAATGACCGCTCAAGCGGCCTAGTATTCCGCTCAAGCGCCCCACAGAGAGCAAGCGGAGCTGAAGGTAGCTGCTGCCACAAAAGCTACATCTTTGACCGCTCGAGCAGCCATCACCGCTCGAGCGGAGGTTGACGTAGCAGCTCTCCGAAATACACCAAAATTAGGTTTTTCTGGGACTTTTAAGGATATAAAAGAGGGCGGCCGAGTTGAGGAAACTCTGAACTCTTTTCCTGGGTTTTGAGGCTACAAAGCTCCTTCTCACCAAGCTTTCATAGGGATTCAAGGATCTGAAGGTTTCCTACCCAACAACAACTCCAACAAATCAAGGGGATTTTCTTCAACTCTTTTCCATGATTTCTTTTCTTCAACTCTTTTCCATGATTTCTCTTCTTAAATTTCTTTTTGATACTTTGAAGATGAGTTGTAACTAAACCTCTTTGCTAGGGCTTGATGTAGCCTAGTATGAATATTGCAAGTATTTCAATTTAATGGATGCATAATTTTGGTTCAAGGATTCATGTTTTTAATTACCATGCTTATAGTCTATTGTTTGTTTGATTGCTTGATCACCAATTGAATGCTCAATTAGATTCATCTAGCTAGGACTAAGGAACGAACCGAATTCACGTGTTTTAGTGGAACTGAAATTAAGGAAATCAATTGTCGACTGCCATGAACAAGGTTTAGGGGATTGATTGGTTGTTATAGTTCTTTAGATCGTAATGAGTTGTTAGCCTTGGGTTAAAAACTGCGAACCGAACAGGATTAATCCATTGTTAATAATATTTGTTGGCACCGCGAACGAACGAACCAACATATTTAAGAAAGAATCAACCCTTGAATCGGAACCATAATTGTGTGTTTGTTAATTGAATGCTTGTGATAGGATTACTAGGTGAAATCATTGCCCTAGTGTTCTTCTCATATTGGTATCACAAAATCTGAATTTTATTTCTTTGTTTTTATTTTATTTTATTACATCAATCATTCTTCCTTTTTCCCCAAATCTCAATCATTCATCACGTTAGGTACATAAATTAGATTAACTAGTCTCCGTGGGATCGACCTCGTACTTGCATACATTGTACTATTCGTAGACTCTTGTGCACTTGCGAGAATTATTACATCAGTTGGATTTAGGTGATGCTGGTCAGCGGCGGGACGCATGAGCTGGTGTGTAGCCTCGAGCTGTTTCTTTAGCAAGTTTTGAGGATTTTGGGTTTTGTATTTGTATATGTGTTACTTATTTACTCAGTCTGATCTCGGGTAGATAAGTTCTCTTATTTCCGCTGTTGTATAGATACTCCGATGTTTTCAATGGGTGTATATATGTGGTATTCTGGAGAGACTATGCCCATGTTATGTTTCAGGAGTTGTTACTATTTTATATATTTTATATATTGATTTAGGTACATTGGATTAAGGGTTGGTCGGGGGATGGGGTCCCCTGCCGGTCACGTTCTTGAGGGTTTAGGTACACTTCGATATACCTTAGGAGAGAGGGGCGTGACAGTTTGGCCTAGGTCACAATGACATGTCCATGGACGAAGACAAAGAATAATGAAATCCAATAAATATCCATGGACAATAATCCAACAATTATAGGAACAAGGAATTTAAGAAGTTATAAAGTTCCTACAATGATTTAACACAATGCATATAAAGAAGTATCAAAAAGGATAGAAATTTCCCAACCTCTTGCTCAACAAGCTAAATCCAACACCAACTTTAAGCAAATAACTCCAAGCACTATCCAATGAGCCAACCTAACGAAAAATAATATATTATGACTTAATTTATCAAGTCTAACATCAATTTAACAAAACGCCCAAATTGGGTCAATTACTACATAATTGTAATCTAACAACTTCCAATTGAACTTGTATCTATTGGGATAATAGTTCTTACCAAAGTATAGAGACCTTCAAATTGGCTCTTAATGGACAGAAACAATAGATTTATGGTGTCAAACCCCACTCTATTGCAAACCCAAGAAAGTTCAAAGAAAGTCTCTGTAGGGGTCAAAGTCAACCTCAGCAAAATACATGGGCCCCGAAGCCCAACGACAACAACATAAAAGCCCAACAGAGGCCAGGGCCCCGAAGCCCAACGACAACTAGGACAGAGCATACAGTCCAAAAAGGACTTGGTCTTTTAAAGGCAATACAAAGCCGATGCAAGTAACGCCGAACCAATAACTAAGGGACGAAGCCGATGATCAAGCAATTCCTCGTTAAATGGTAACTGCCGAAACTACTACAAACTAGCTCAAACTACCGTAAACTCCCCCAAACTGTCATGAACTTCTTCAACTGCCACAACTGCTGGTAACTACTCAAGAAAAGCATACAAGGAGTTCATTAGGCTGAGGAAAGGGGACTTCGGTTGGAGGGAAAAATTATGACTGTCTCACTCACTCTATAATCACAAGTGATAAATAAAATATCATATAATTCTGCACCGTGGACCTAGGCTCAACGCCGAACCATGTAAAATCTCTTTGTTTCGTTTTACATTTACCAACTCACTCCCAACAATTCGATTGTCGATACTTTACATCAATAGTTTGGCGCACCAGATAGGGGGCAATTGTTTTATCACAATGGCAAACTCAGAAGATTCACGAGATGATGTTGCAAGCGAGAAGAAGAAAGTTTTGATTCAACGCTTCGACGAACATGAAAGAAGGGTCCAACAGTTGGAGCAAGAAAACTTGACTGTTCGAAGAGAAAATCAAAAGCTACTTGATCTTATGAATCAACCTTCAAGTCCACACGTAACCAGAACCGCCCCTGCAAGTACTGTCCCAAGTACTTCTGTTCGACTCAATGATAGACAAACAACGCAAATTCCGAACGCAAGTATTCCCTTGCCAGGATTTGTACATCAGACAGAATCATCATTGGCATCAACATCAACTTAGTTTCTGAGGCCAACGGCACAATCCATGGCACCACTGTTTCCTATACCAACGTCATCTTCGGCTAACCCAACAATTGGTGTGTGGTCAAACATAACTACAACATTGCCAGAAATTGCAACGCAGCGAAGTGTCGACAAAAGACCAGAAGAAATGGAGTCAGCCTTCTTCAGAATAGCAGACATGCCACCACCTATAAAGAAAAATCATACTTTCCTCAAATCTCCATTTGTTCATGCCATTGCCATGGAAGAGCTCCCAAAGAAATTCATCATACCACATATTAAACCTTATGATGGTGTCAATGATCTGGAAGATCATGTGGATCAGTATAGTCAACGATTGACTCTGGTATCATACCCATTCAACAAGCATGAAGCATGCATGTGCCGAGGATTTAGTTCAACCTTGGTGGGACCTCCTTTGAAGTGGTATCTTAATCTTTCGGAAGGGCAAATCGCTTCGTTCGCACAATTGGCCGATGCATTTGTTGAACAATTTGCAAGCAGTAGGAAAATAATTCCAACATCAGATGATCTATATCAACTGCGACAAAAGCAAGAAGAATCTCTACGGTCATTCTTGACGAGATTCAATAAAGAAAAATTGGAGATTCTAGGATGCTTAGATGAAATTGCAATCAATGCATTTCGCATGTCTCTTTTTCCTGGAAGCAAATTATATGAAAAGCTTACCCGTTATCCATGTAAGTCTTTTCAAGAAGTTCAGGCAAGAGCAAGCGTTCAAATTAAATGGGAGAAAGATGAAGGAAGGCTTCCAGAGCGACAAACAGAGCAGCCGAAGAAATCTGAGCAAAAGCAAACAAGTTCAGAAGCTTCGCGATATCCTCGTAAAGATCCTAACCGATCGATTTCAGGAAGAAACCTCGATCTCCTGAATACAATTTGGTAGTTCCACCAAATGAAATCTTATCAGTGCTGAAGAAAATGGGAGATGTTGTTAGATGGCCCGACAAATTACGTAAACCGCTAGTTCAACGGGATACTTCCAAATGGTGTGAGTTTCATAACAATTACGGGCATACAACAGATGACTGTTTCACCCTCAAAAAAGAAGTAATCCGATTGCTAAAGAAAGGTCATCTTCGGGATTTACTATCCGAAAGAGGAAAAGCGACGATGTCCCAAGCTGAAAGACGAGAAGAGGAACAGAAGCTACTTCCTCCAGAGAAGACCATTAACGTAATATTTGGCGGATCGGAGATTAGCGGAATTACACATTCATCAACAAAGAAACATGTCAAGCAAACAGAAAATTCGGAGGTATGGAATGATAAGCCGATGGTACAATTCACAAGACAAGTTATCAGCTTCACATACGACGAGATGACGAAGCTTCTCAATCCACATGATGATGCCCTGGTAATAACTTTACAAATTGCCAATTGCGAAGTTAAAAGAGTTATGATTGATGATGGCAGTTCAGTAAATTTACTGTTCATGTCCACACTCCAAGCAATGGGACTTTCAGAAGCCGATATAATTAGAGGACCTATACCACTCATCGGCTTCAGCGGAGAACAGCAATAGACCATCGGCTCTATTCCATTGCAAGTATATGCCAAAGGAATAAATCTCCAGGTTCGATTTAATATATTAGATTGTCAATCTCCATATAATGCGATACTTGGACGACCTTGGATTCATGCAATGAGGGTTGTGCCATCAACTTATCATCAAGTGATACGATTCCCAACGAGAGATGGAATACAAGAAATATATGGGGATCAACGTCAAGCAAGAAGTTGCTATAAACAAGCATTGGAAGGAAAAACCAAAGCTTTATAGCAATTACAGCAAGGGCCGATTCTAAGCAATCAAGAAGAACCGACTAATAAGGAGATAGAAGAAATCATCATCATCCTGATTATCCAGATCAGAAGGTTCAGATTGGAGCCAACCTGGATCGTCAACTTCGAGAAAATTTGATCCGATTCCTGTAAAATCATAAGCATACTTTCGCTTGGATGCATGCAGATATGATTGGAATTGATCCGAATATCATCACTCATCAGTTGCAGGTCGATGATAACTTCCCTCCAGTGAGGCAAAAGAGACGAAGGTTCGCTCCAGAAAGAAACAAAGTCATCAATGAGGAAGTTCAAAAGCTGCTAGATATTGGATTCGTCCGAGAAGTTCAATACCCAAACTGGCTAGCAAATGTGGTTGTGGTAAAAAAGAAGAATGGAAAGTGGAGAGTCTGTATCGACTTCACAGATCTGAATAAAGCTTGTCCAAAAGATTCTTTTCCACTTCCACATATCGATGTACTTGTGGATGCAACAGCAAGACATGAACTACTCAGCTTTATGGATGCATTCTCCGAATATAATCAAATCTTGATGCATCCAGAAGATCAAGGGAAAACTGCATTCATAACCGAACGTGGTACGTATTGTTATAAAATGATGCCATTTGGATTAAAAAACACAGGAGCGACATATCAACGGCTGGTCAATCGCATGTTCGCAAGTCTCCTTGGACAAACGATGGAGGTATACATCGATGATATGTTAGTAAAGACTTTGAAGGCCGAAGATCATATTGAACACCTCAAACAAGCATTTGAAATTCTTGATGCTCATCAGATGAAGTTAAATCCTCTCAAATGCGTTTTCGGAGTCAAAGTAGGAAAATTCTTGGGATTCATTGTTACACAAAGAGGTATTGAAGCAAATCCTGATCAAATCCAGGCGATACTTAATATTCCTTCTCCCACAAAAATACGAGACGTACAACGATTGGTAGGAAAGATTGCAGCACTAAATAGATTCATCTCCAAATCATCTGAAAAATGTCATCATCTGTTCATGGCTTTGAAGAAATCAGCTAGCTTCGAATGGACAGATGAATGCAAAACGACATTAAAGGAATTGAAAGGATATCTGACCAATCCCCCAATTCTTGCGAAGCCAAAAACCAGTGAGAGACTCTATCTTTATTTAGTAGTTTCTGAATTTGCAATTAGTGCAGTACTGCTAAGAGAAGAGAATAACCGGCAGCATCTAGTATATTATGTTAGTCGAAGTTTGCTAGATGTTGAAACAAGGTATCCTTTAATGGAAAAGCTTGTTTTAGCACTTATCAGTGCAGCAAGGAAGCTTCGTCCTTATTTTCAAAGTCATCCTATCACGGTGGTAACGAGCTTCCCAATCAAAACGATACTCCATAAACCAGAATTGTCTGGACGAATGACAAAGCGGGCAATTGAGTTGACCGAACATGATATCGTGTATCAACCTTGAACAACAATCAAAGCTCAGATTCTGGCAGACGTCATTGCTGAATTCAGTCCAGGAATGATGGATAATGCTCACAAAGAATTGAGTCAAAACAAAGAAGATGATGAAGCTATTTGGCAATTATTTGTTGATGGTTCGAGTAATGCAAAGGGAAGTGGCATAGGTATCATTTTAATCTCACCTTAAGGGGATCAATTCCTTCAAGCTGTACATTGCGGATTTCATGCCACAAACAATGAAGCAAAATAAGAAGCTCTGATTGAGAGATTGAAATTAGCGGAAGAAGCAAAAGTTCAACGTATCCACGTAACTTCGGATTCCCAATTGATCGTGAACCAATTGAACGGAGAATATCAAGCAAAAGATGAGAGAATGAACGATTATCTGGAACTAGTACAACAGTTGCAACTTGAATTCAAAGAACTCCAAATTAATCAAGTTCCAAGAGAAGAAAACCAGCAAGCGGATGCATTGGCGAACTTAGGATCATCAATCTCGGTGCAAGCAACTCAAAATATCCCACTGATCTATTTAGAGTCACCTGCAATAAACAAAAATTCCATGATAGAGCAGTCATTTGCTATCACTGAAGACAATAATGATTGGAGAACACCATTCATTCAATATCTGTAGGATAATGTGTCACCACAAGATAAGAATGAGGCCAAAGCACTACAACAAAAAAGTCACGTTACACAATAGTTAATGGCATTCTTTACAAAAGATCATACCAAGGAGTTTTACTACGGTGTTTATCTCAAGAAGAAGCACAGTATGCCTTAGCAGAATTACAAGAAGGTGTATGCGGAAACCATTCAGGTGGCCGAAATGTGATAAATGTCAAAGATTTTCGCAAATCCCACATCAACCACCAACGGAGCTGGTCCCAATTTCATCGGCATGGCCTTTCATGAGATGGGGAATGGATATCGTCGGAAAGCTTCCTCCAGCATCAGGACAAAGAGTGTTCTTATTAATTTTAACAAATTACTTCACAAAATGGGTGGAAGCTGAAGCTTATAAACAAGTCCGGGACAAAGAAGTTAAAAGCTTCATCTGGAGAAACATTATTTGCATATTTGGAGTTCCTTATGAAATCATTTGTGATAATGGATCTCAGTTCATAAGCCATAAACTTCAAGATTTCTGTAATACGTGGAAGATAAAGCTTTGCTTTGCATCACCAAGGCATCCACAATCAAATGGCCAAATGGAAGCTACAAACAAGACGATAATCAACACTTTGAAGAAGAGACTGGAAAACGCAAAGGGAGCCTGGGCAGACGAACTCCCAGGGGTTCTGTGGTCATATCGAACGACAGCAAGAACTTCAACAGGTGAAACTCCATTTTCTTTAACTTATGGAACTGAAGCAGTTCTATCAGTTGAAGTTGGCCTCCCAACAACATGATTCGAATGGCGACAAGATGAGAAGAATAACATCATCCTCACTGAAGAGTTAGATATGCTCGAGGAATGAAGAAACAACTCATCTGTTAGAACGGCAGCCTACAAGCACCAGATCACAAAATACTACAACAAAACAGTTAACCCAAGAATTTTCAATATCGGTGACTGGGTCCTACGCAAAGTTTTCCAGAACACATAGCAGTTGAATTCAGGAAAACTGGGGGCCACATGGGAAGGACCATACAGAGTCATAGATGTTGTCGGCAATGGTGCTTACAAGTTGCAAACCAAAGAAGGGCGGACTCTTAACAACAGCTGGAATGCAAAGCATCTCAAGTTATATCTTTCACAAAAAAAATAATAAATAAATAAATAATAAAAAATTAGTATAAGGATCTTCCTTTGATTCTGTCAGTTCATCCGATAGCCGATTCGCTTTTTCGATAGAAGCACTTAGCTCAATTTCACAATCTTTCAGCTTAGAATCAACTTCTTGCAGATCCTTCAATAATATTTCATTTTCTTGAAATTTGATCTTGAAAGCTTAAAGTTCTTCCTCCGTATCTTTTTGTTGCTGCATTATGTTGGACAATTGCCTACCCTGATCTGTAAAGTCAGTTTTCAAAGCAATGTGCCTTCTATCCAATTCATCAAATTTATCTTCAGCTTTCTTTAAAGCTTCAGCAGCAGCATTCTTCGTTTTTTCCAATTGAGCTTCGGCCTCCATCCTTAACTTTTTCTCTTGCTCTTCGGCCTCCGAAATTTTTTTAATATCGGCTTGTAATAATCCACTAGAAAGTCGAAAACTCTTTACTTCCTCACTTAACTTTTCGACTTCTTTATCAATGTAAAGCTGAACTGACAAAGCCTGAAAGAAGAAAGGGGATAAGCCAATTTGTGTAAATCAGGAAATAACTCGACAGGCCTCGAATAAAGGGGAATGTTAGGGATCGACATTTCGAAACTCCTTGCCGGGAGATCAGATGGAAGATCAGCACCTGATAATCTCAACTCCTTTTCAATTAGAGCTCTCAGAGGTGAAACTGGATGAACAGGATCTTTTCCTTCTCTTCGCACGGTCTCCTCTATCACTTCATCATCAGGAACCTGAATGATGTCATCGGTCTCCTTGTTCAATCCCGCACTTTCATCTACCAGAGAAGGAGACGATATCCTGAGTTTTTTCTTCCTTATAAGCGTAGAATCATCATCAATATTGCTCTCAGGAACTTCAGGAGCTTCAGTTACTTCAGCAATTGTTCCTAGCTCGCTATGAAGTCTCAAGCTAGACTCATGTTTCCTCTTCGTCCTCTTCTCATTAGAGCTTCTCCGGACTTTCTTACTTTCAGCAATCTCCTTAAGAGTCAAAGGAACGATTACTCTTGGAGCCATATGAGATTCTATCAAAAATTAGAAAAGAAATCGTTAGAAACATGAAACAAAACTGAAGACATAAACGTTTTGTCAACTTACTTCCAAAAAGATACTTTATTGAAACAAATTTCCAATCTCTTCAGAACGAGGAACCGTCTTTAAAAACAATTGACAATTCCTCTGAGTTTCTTTAGTAATGGTTATCTTAGGAGATTTTCCTGCAATAAAAAGACAATTATTCATAATAGGATTGAATAAAGATAAAAGAAATCTAACTAATTTTACCTTGAATATTCCAGGAAATAGGAATAGTGTCATCATCTTCCAAAAGAGTTTCCTTCTTCACCAAGAAATATCTCTTTTGCCAGTTATGATCACTGGATGTTGTCCCAGCGACGAAATTTTCCTTATCTTTCTTCGATAACATAAATCTACCTCCATCTTTTTTATTTTCTTGCCAAGAATAAGCAGCAAGAAATTCATGAAAACCAAAAGTACGATTGTATTTTGCACTCAAAGCTTCTAAAGAGAGCAAGATACGCCAAGAATTAGGCATAAGTTGACTGGGGGCAACTCCAAAAAATCTTAGCACAGATCTGACTAAATGTCCTAAGGGAAATCTCAACCCACATCTTAATGCTAACACATATACAATAGTCCACCCTGGAAATTCATACGAAGCTGATTCACCAGGAGCAGGAATTCACATTTCTATCTCTTGAGGAATTCCAAATTCGGCCCTATAACTATTTAAATCTTCTTCTGTTAACACAGAAGCAGGGTCCTTGTCTACTATTATATCTTCCTCAACAACCTTTTGCGTCTTACTCTTTGAACGAGTGGTTGGTAAAAAGCTAACCTTAGATGGACTAATTACCTTCTTGGTCGATAGACCTTCGGATTCAGAGTAAGATGAAACCCTAAGACTAGCAATTTGACCACCTAATTCTTTTTCAGGTATATCACCTTCAGGAAACTCATCTTGAGTATCCCTAGTAGCCTGACTTTCACTCGGAATAATCTGGGGACCAAAATTAGATTTGTCCCTCTCGTTTTCTCTCTCAAACCTATCAATAAATTCTTCAGAAGAACCGAACCAAGCCATGATTGAAAATTAGAGAAAGAAGAAGTCAGGAAACGTACCAAAAGTCGAATCGTGTTCTTGAAGTTTTATGATAGTGGGTGGTTATAGTAACCCATTAAAAACCCCAAGGATTAAATAGTAAATTCAAAATTCAAAAATTAAGACTCCTCGAAAATCGTTCCTCTCTGAACTAATCAGAGCCGTTCAATTAAAAGTAACTTCTCGATAAATGGCGTAAAAGGCGGCGATACATTATCACATCTCCCTAACAACTAGTCAGAATCGAAGCACGATTCAACTTCTATAGTTGTACTCTTTTCCCTATAAATATACTAAAGAAAAACCAGAGAAATGCCACTCCTAAACAAAAACCTTCTACAATCATGAATTCTTCCAAACTTCCTATTAGGCCTGAATATCAGAAAATAATGTCCAAACCACTAGCCAAGTCAAATGAAGGACCATCTGGAGTTACAGAAGAACTTCAACAATTGAAGTTCTATCCCGATGGGTATGATCCTTATCAACATGTCTCCGATCTACAAGATTTGGTGATACGCTTAGATAAAGACCTCCATGAAGCAGAACGAAGGATAATGGAACTCACCAGAGCCTACAAGTTAGAGGGAAGTTCACTTTACCGGCTGCGGGATATGTCAGAATATGCTGCCATGGAGGAAGATCCTCAAAAGCTGTGACAAGCTTTACAAAATATTAATCTTTTTATGAAAAATAATCTAGTTAGAATGTATCATGCCTTATGGCCAAGACCCTAAAAGCTTGAGTAAATTTAACTGTTATTCTATGTTTATTTAATCTCTGTCAAAAATAAAACTCTTAGACAAACCTAGAATTTCCTCACTCGATTCCAAATACATTCAATTTCTGTCAAAGATAAAATCTTTAGATGAAGCAAAAATCTCCCTGTTAAAAGACGAAGCTTTTAAAGGAAGACGAAGCTTTATTAAAGAAAGACGAAGCTACTTAGAGTTCCAAAAATAATTCAACTCCAATAAGTTAGCATTAATTCTGATAAGTTAACCCTCGAGTAAACCAAAAGACTTTCCAACTCCTCTAAAACAGGCATGGATTGAATCCATAACCGTCCATCTTCCCATTATCTATCACAACTTCCAAGGAAAAAGAAACCTCCTTCATAAATCCATTCGTATAAATATGCAAAATAGGAAATATTTTCCTCAAGATATCTTCAAAGATGGATACTCCTAACTCTCCACCTACGAAAAGATTTAGAACCGATGAAAGTTCTACTTCTAAAAGAGATGAAGATGGAAATGATCCCAGATTCAGCCTCTCCCCCCATAAGGGAAGAAGTATACGAAGACAATCTCCAGAAAACCATTGAATCCCTACAAGAAGCTCTGATGGAAACCAAAAGGAGACTTAAGAAAGCAACCGATAGAGTTCAAGATTATAGAAGACAACTTATGGTCTCAAAGAATGCCATACAAGGCATTCGATATATGTCATGGGGTAGACAAGCAAGTACCTATGATCCAGATAAATTGCACGAAGCAATTACTGAGATCACAGTACAGTTTGGATCTGTTGTAGATGGAATAGATGGTGTTCTGTACACTCTAGATTATAATTCCTGTTTATTTTTCTTCCTTAAGTTTTATTTCGAAAAAAAAAAAGAAGAGGTTCCCATGAAGTCTCATTTTGTTCTCTTTAATCGAAAAGAGACAATTTATCACAAATATAAAAGGCGGGATATTTGGATCGTTTGTTTCGAAATTCAATTCCAAAATACGAAGAGACGCCATAATTTCTAAAAACAGTGTAACTGTTTAGCTTCCCCACGTTCTCTAGGAATAACTGCTTCTTTGAACGTGAATCCTTCATCCTTAAATACACGACAATAAGGAAGGAAAAGACATTCCTTCTTCCTTCCAAAAATCTCTCAACACCTAACAAAATGAGTTCTTCTGATTGAACGCCATCAAAAAGAGCATTGGATGAGAAATAGAATCTCATTCCCTCAAAGAGGGCAAGAAACGAAGATCCATCGTCTTCAAAGGCAGGGACCAAAGAGCAAGGTTCCACATCTCGAATCGACGATGAACCAGAAGATTCAGTCATTGAAATATTTGTAGTGTCTGAAGAATTGTACGAGGAAAACCCTCAAAATTTCATCGAAGGTTTGAAAGAACTCCTGAAGGAGGCAGAAAGAAATCTGCAAAATGAGTATGAACGAAACCAATCTTATACAGACGTGCTTAGAGCAGCCAGAGATGCGTTAAGCAGGGTTCGTGATAATGCTTGGGGCCATTCTCGAAATCAAAATGTTTATCGATAACAAGAATCCTTATTAGATCTTGCAGCCCATGTTGGGAATGCAATGAATATCATAAACGATGTTATTCGCACCTGGGCTCGTTAAGAGTTAGGCCACTGCATATTTATCTTGACAGAGATGTTTTCATTGTTACTCGCATTGTTCTAAATTTGCAATTGCAGAAGAACTTCAACAGTCAAAGATGCAAAAATTGCAAACAGAGATGATGAGACGAAGAATTCTAAAGAAGACACAAGCCCAAGCAAAATATTTCTAAGTTTAAATTAAACTTAGAAATAAGGGGCAAAGTGTAGGGGTCAAAGTCAACCTCAGCAAATTACATGGGCCCCGAAGCCCAACGACAACAACATAAAAGCCCAACAGAGGCTAGGGCCCCGAAGCCCAACGACAACCAGGCTAGAGCATACAGTCCAAAAAGGACTTGGTCTTTTAAAGGCAATACAAAGCCGATGCAAGTAAGGCCGAACCAATAACTAAGGGACGAAGCCGAAGATCAGGCAGTTCCTCGTTAAATGGTAACAGCCGAAACTGCTGTAAACTACTGCAAACTACCTCAAACTACCGTTAACTCCCCCAAACTGTCATGAACTTCTCCAACTGCCACAACTGCTGGTAACTGCTCAAGAAAAGCATAAAAAGAGTTCATTAGGCTGAGGAAATGGGACTTCGATTGGAGGGAAAAATTCTGACTTTCTGACTCACTCTGTAATCACAAGTGATAAATAAAATATCATATAATTCTGTACCGTGGGCCTAGGCTTAAAGCCGAACCACGTAAAATCTCTTTGTTTCGTTTTACATTTACCAACTCACTCCCAACAATTCGATTGTCGAAAATTAACATCAACAGTCTCTTAATTGGAAACAATTGAACTAAAACAAGTTTGTGGTGGTAGCTGGTGACTGGAGGTGACTGTCGGAGGTGGCTGGAGATTGTTGGAAATTTTGGTGATTGTGGAGTAGAGAGGACATGTACGGCAAGGTATGAAGAGAAGAAAAGAAAATAGTGGGAGGAGTGCTGTTCGTGGACTTTAGGTTAGAATCTGAATTTTTTTTAAAGAACTTCAAAATAAAATCTGATTTATCAAAGGATAATTCCGCCCTAGTTTAACTAATTCAAATGACTTTCCTATATTCAATATTCTCTATTATTTAAATCTATTTAATTTAATATTTCTAAATGTACAACTTTAATCTCTATAAATACAATATGGCTCTATGGATAGTACTACTAAATACACTTGTCCATTTTAACAGACCCAAAAAATGTGGGGTTTTATCACGATTCTCATGATGTCCCACGACAAACACTTGAAGAATAATAGAAGAAGTGCTAATCTCTTAGCACTATAAAAGAAGAAGAAGAAACAACAAACTATCCCGTGTCAAACACAGATCCAACGTCTTCAATGCTTTATATGCTTTCTTAGGCATGGCTCCGACCACTTATTTTTTTATGTAGCATGGCTTCGCATCAACTAGTACTTAGATTTATATTTCCAAAAGCCCCGTGGGTTATGTTTTAGTTTAAACTTGTAAAGCACGCTACATCCTAGGATATATCCATTTTCAATGAAGATCCTGATGCATTCCCGTAATGCATTATTTTTTATTTCATCCCAATATGAGCTCTCTCATTCTGGTGATTCATCTTCTATTTTTCCTGCTTTTTTTTTAGATTGACACTCTAGGCATTTTAAGCCAGCAGCTTGTGTTCTTTAATTGCACACAGTCTGTTTGGTGTAGAGGTAAGATTTGGTGCAAAATCCTATAAACCATCTTATCAAATCCTTTGGGTTGATAGCAAGCCTTGACACACCTACAAATCCAACATCCATATCCACAAAACTCATGTTCCCAACAGCAAGAATTGTGAGGTCTTTTATCCAGAGCAGAAGACGACAAACATATTTTTAACACACTCAGTGGACCTGAGGTGCCAGTAATTTAAAGTCATGACAAAGAGAACTGCAAAAGCAACAAGAGGTAAATTAGAGGAGACCTATATCTGCCACCTTTGCCAAGGGAATCACACAACAACTTCAAGCCTACTTGTTCTAGCAAAGGCGAATGGGAAAGTAATGTGAGCCTTGTACTCGTCAAACTCTTGAGCCAAGAAACCTAATTGGCAAACCATAGTTTCATATAGACCAGGGAGTAAATAGCCAATAACATTTAGCAAGCTTGTCAACAGACTCTCCTATAGAATCATGAGGCTTTTCAATGGAATTTCCAAGAGTTCCAGTAAATTCTTCAATCAATGCAGCATGGCCCACAACAAGTTACATTTTCAGCACTTGTTCCTCAACAGTTGATGCAGACCATTCAGCAGCCAACTCTACCTTAGTTGTTGCAACAATTCCTAATAGAGCTAGCCATCATGTTGAAGGTCAGTCAATCGTCATCAAATCCCAGTCACAGCAGCAATGCCCATCATATTGTGACCAACCCAGCTCCAATTTATATAGCTATTCCTCTAGCTCCAATGCAAAACATTTAGAACCTTGGAACTCAAGATAACAGTTATCAGGTGACACCTCATACAGATCCTAGGAAAGAGCAATATTTTCAACCACAACACCAACGTTATCTCCAAATAAAGATTGGGGGCAGGGGTCCATTTGGCTTTCAACAGCATTACAGCCAGTCGCAGATGATTTAGCGATAACCTCAACAAGCGGTGAACAACGATCATGTTGAACATAGTTCAAGAGATGCTAGCCCTAGGCTCTTGGGGAGACTCATATATCGCAGGCCTTTCATTGAGAGAGTTGACCGTATTCCACTTCTCATAGGATTTTGGAGTTATGATTTCTCTTTGTTCTCTGACAAAGACGCCCAATAAATCATGGAACACATAGCTCGCTTTACTATTCAATGTGATGAAGTTGGCTAGGATGATGACTACTAGCTCAAATTGTTTGGAAACTCTCTCATGGGTATAGCCTTCTCTTGTTATATCAAGTTACCCGCTAACTCTATTTATACATGGACAGAAATTAAGGAGGCTTTCCATAAGCTATTCTACAAAGAAGAACTAGAAGCTCGGTGGCGGATTTGTTAAGAATCAATCAATTTTCAAGAGAGTCGATTGAGTTGTTTCTTACCATATTTAAGAAAGCCAAACTTCGATGAAACAATGAGATTCCAAAAGGAGAAGTAGTGCATTGGTAGTGAAAGGGATGCTTATTGAATTCAAGAAGAAGTTTGACTACTTGGACTTCCAAGAGTTCTCTCACCTGACTGCCAAATTTGTCTGCTATAAAAGAGTTCTGAAGGGAGAACAAGACATGGCCAATTAATCCAAAGGAACCTATTACAGGGACTCAAACTACATGGTGACCAATGTCAATGATGATCTTATCCAGGAGATGGCTATAGTAGAAATTCTTAGCAAGAAGTCTTATACTTGCAAAGATATTGTCAAGTCAGAACCTCTTAAGCAGTCAGTTGCAGGATTATCCAATTTAGCCAAATTCTATGCTTATGACGTATCCAAAACAGAGAAGATCTTAGATTGCCTCTTGGCAGAAAAGATGATCATGCTACCTCCTGGGCATAGAATTCCTCCTCTTGAAGAAATCCAAAAGAAAACTTACAATAAGTATCACAATTCTTGTAGCCACTTTACCAATGATTGTCTAGCTTTTAGGAATGAAATTCAAGCAAGCATAGAGAGAGGAGACTTTATTGTTTCTGAACTAGCAGTAGGAGTGAATTCTGATCCATTTCCTTCAGAGATGGGAGCTCATATGGTTTCATTCAATATAGGCCACATGCCTAGATCAACCCCAAGACTGAAGATGAACCTAAAAGATATTTAGAAGGCTAGACCTCCTAGCAAACATCAGAGACTTCTAGACACCAAATCCTAAGGAGTTGTAGTCCAATAAGAAGTTCACAGAGGCGACAACCAATAAGACCCTCTAGAAAGCTAAAATTTTGCCCATAATGCGAACACAAGATATTCAATCAGAGACAACCTTTGAAGAAAGAAGGAAGATTCATCCCAACTCCACAGAAGGGATTGAAGGCTCCTTTCCAGAAGTCAGAAGCTTCTAACTCGAGTCCAGGCTCGGGTACAAGTTCTATCAAGAAAATCGGACAACCTATTTCCATAAATTGGAGAATGCCTCTCTACAAATATAAAGAAAAACCAACCATAATATCCAGATGGAACCCAAACCAAACCTCTTTAGGCCCACAACCCATCTCCATACAATCTAACACAGGAGTCCCAATCATACAGAGCACTCTCTTGGTCCTCAAATTGAAATCCATGAAGACATGCTTACAATAAATCAAACTAAACATGACACAATCAATGTCCCAAAATACAGGTTAGTCAATAATCCAGTCCACCAGAGTCACACCCCCTCCTACTGATCTGAAGGATCCATATAAAAAATAAACTCACCTGAAAGGATACAAATATAGGGGTTTTAGCCGAATGGCCAGTACAGATATAAAGAGTATAAATAAATGTTGAAGTTTAAATAAAGTAAATGCGATAATATATAAATGAGAAAATATGCACCCGGTCCATCCAACTAAACCTCCAAACTCACCTTCAATGATCAACCATCAATATCTCAACGTTCTCAAGCATGTAGAAGCACCAAAATACCCGAACCATCTGTAAATACTAGAGAACGACACATATCATACAAGAGTCCCGATCACACAGAGCACGCTCTTAACTTGATATCATCTCAAGAGTCTTAATCACAGGGCACCCTCTCGAGCAAAAAATCACATATATCCACACCAGAGACCCAATCATAGGGAACCCTCATGGCCCAAAATCACGATAACCCCCAATTCACCAATACCTAACTTGAAACTCCCGAGTCCATACCCGGTGATCTACCATGCTACTAATAATGCACAAAATATAATGGAATGTCCACATCCATCAATATTTCATGAAGAGTACTTTGAACATGTCAATCAAGCTTGACATTTCAAGGGCATAATGCATAATCAAATAAGAACTTATAAGTAACGACGAGAGAAGTAAAAATAGGGCTACAACCTTATTTGGAACAAGCAAAGAGTGGCCCAAAGGAACTTACCAAGTCAAACGAATAATATTTGAGGGCAAGAAATATTCAAGGCTTTTCCTGCAGTTCGAAGATAACAAAGAATGGGGAGAATCCTTACCTCGATACCTGTCCAAAATACTAAGCATCTACCATATAACCTCGATCACCTATAACAATATACCAGTATAATACTAGTTAACAACATCCACACTTACATATTAGTCCCAACTACCATTTTGTCAATCACCAAAATTACAAAAATATGCCTAGTTAACTCTAGTAAATTATGGTCGACCTATCCAATAATCAACATGTTTATATAAACATAGATTAACTAAATGTTATTTACTACCATTATTATTATTTATTTAAAATAAACAAACGATATTCAATCAATCAATTTACGCTAATTCAATTTATCAATTTATAAGCATGACTATCTAACCCAATTTATCATACTCTATAACCCAATTTATCAAAACAATACTCTGATTCAATATTTATACATGTACGTATAGGATTCGTATACGCATATTTTGACATAGTTTCCCAGATGCTCCACAGTTGTTCGTGCGGAGTTAAGAATGTCACCAATGCATTCAGAGCAAAGAAACAAGTCAAAAATTGGTATTCAAGATTGCTACAAAACTAAAATACAATCGAGTCAAAATCGACCGGATCATGTCAACAATGGGATGTCGATTTCCGGTGACCGTTCAATCAACGAGGGGCTGGGCTAGGTGCTCCTCACCACGAGGAATCCATTGGTGGTGTCAGTTTCCTCCAATAGTGATTGACATGGCCAGATCGAACACTTTTAGCCAGTGGTGGATATGGCTTTGCAAAGGATTTTTTGACCGTTTCATGACGTCTCATCGGACATGTAGGGTCGGGTTCTTCTCCTGGCAGCTTAAGGGTTCTTTTGTTTGTGGTAACTGCCAATTTCCTGGCCGGGTGACGGAGACACCATTGATGGCGGTGGTATGCATGTGGAAAGGGAAAGGAAGTTCACGGGAGGAAAAAGAAGAAAGAAAGAAGGTGGGGACTTTTCTTAATTTTTTACAATTTAACCAAGCACTAATTATAACTTTGCCAGTATAGGTATTTTGCCAATTATGTCTGTCACACCCCTCTCTCTTAAGATATACCGAAGTGTACCTATTCCCACAAGAACGTGTGGGCAGGGGACCCCATCCCCCGAACCAAGCCTTAATCCAATATATAAACCTAATAAAGTAAATAAAATGGAAACAACTCCTGAAACACATAAGGAAACAGTCTCTCCAAAATACCATACATACACCCACCAAAACCATCGGAGTATCTATACAACAGCAGAAATAAGAAGACATCTACCCGAGATCAAACTGAGTAAATACGTAATACATACAAAATACAATACCCAAAGTCCTCACACTCAGCTAAAGAAATAGCTCGAGACTACACACCAGCTCTTGCGTCCCGCCGCTGACCATCGTCACCTATTTCCAACTCACCTGAAAGGGAAACAAGAAGAGCGGTGAGCCAAGAAGCTTAGTAGGGCATAGAAAGGGAACACCGATATCCAGAAATAAGAAATCAATGAATATGATGCAGAATATGAAGTACAGTAAATATATAACCATCAGTAATCCAACCAAGTAACATGACAGCCGATAAGGCTATACAACACCGTAACCGCAAACACTGGTCTCCGACAATCCACAATCGATAATCTATAATCCACCCATGGACCCACCCTAATCCCTGTAGGGTGTCTCCTAGTCCAGGTCCACATCGAAACTGGATGAGGATCAGATATCCCGATAGCATAGCCTACACCAGAGAGTGTCCCTTGTGATGCACCTCACCTCAGACGGTCTACAAGTACGTACCCAGTTTATTGTATAATCCATCATAATTCAATATATTGGGCTCCTATATAGGCCCCACAGTCTATATCAACCAGCTTCAATCACCTCACTCCTAAAAGCATACCAATAATGATAATCAACAGAGAATACGTATAAAACATACAAAACCATAATACAATAAGAGTTCGTGAAACCGGAACCCTATAACCACACGAGAAAGACACGGAAACCCCTACCTGGAAATCAGGATGCAAATACCAAGCACGCGTCCCCGATTAACCCCTAACTCCGAAAGTCAACCTGCTCCGAATCTCAACCGGGATCACCGTTTGCACCGAAAAGCACGATATACGAAAATACATTTAAAATAGATTCGGTCAAGTATGGTCAGCGGTCAAACTCAATGGTCAATGGTCAAACCAAGTCAAATGGGTCAAACCAAGTCAAACCGGGTCAAATGGGTCAAACCGGGTCAACTCGGCCAGACTCAGCCCAAAACCATTCAACACTACCGCCGGCGATCCGACCACCCAAACCTACCAAATCTTACATCAAATTGAAGTGCTCGATGAGATGAACTCATAGGCACCTAAAACAAGCCAAACCGTCGCCAAAATCGACCGGATTGACCAAAGGAAGTTCATAGTGGCCGGAACTTCAATCCCAGATTTCTCCCAAATCAGAGCTCCGTTCGACGTGATTCAACTTGAGTTACACTCGTCTCACTCCTACGCTTCTTTTGGTACCAACCTTGACCACCACTGTCATCAGAATCACAAGATCACCGATGAACCCATGAAGAAGAGAGAGAAACAAGAGAGAGAGAGAAACCCATGTGAGATGAGGGTAATTTTGCAAATTTTTTTATTTTTTAATTATTTTAATTTTTCTTTTATACAATCTTTTACTTTCAAAAGCACCCATCTTTCAAAAACACCCCTAACTAAAATGTTCCAATTAACTTCAAAAATTCATAATAAATCCAATTTAAATCAGATTTAAGTAATTCTTGCACCAAAAATTTTATTTTTAAATCCCCCATTTATTAAAAATATTTTCATAATTTTATCTTGATTTAATTTTTATTCTCCCCAAATCCCGATTCACGATCACCGAGGTTCACTCCACCTCGATCAACGCGTCAAAGTACTATGAACAGTGTATAATCGAGTCAGAATATTACAATGTCCCTGCCAACAGTCAAATTCACAAAGTTACCATTGATTTATTTATAACTTTGCCACCATCTTATTTACGAGATTGCCATTACAGGTTTATTCAACTAATTCTGGTATAATTTTACTCAAATTTTGGTTTTAGTTCAAAACATATTCGCACCATTCTCAAATTGTAGTTTTCACAACTATTTTCCTCAATTTTTATCTTCAAAAATCTTTTCATTTTTATTTTTTTGGATGGGGTATTACAATTTAAATGTAGGGAAGGTAAATTCAAAATGTTCTAACAAAAATGTTCTAACTGATTTCACCAAGGTAGTAGTGGAAAATGGATCAAGGGAGCCATAAGGTTTTATGGCAAGCCAGTCCAACATCGTTCATCTCAATCTAGGTCCAGGATGGTCAAACCTCTAGCATCTCCTGTCAATGTTTGGCTAAAATTCTAGCGTCCAAAGGATAAAACCACACTAACCAAGACTCAAAAAAAAGGGTTACAGAAGAAACAACAGAAGGAGTGGAATGTTGCTAAGTGTCCTCAACAGTCATTTGAAGAGTCTGCCCAGTTTCCATCTAGGCAGTCTATTGAAGAAAACATTCAGTTTGTTGTTGGTGACTTTCTATCCTTAGTGTTGGGAGGAATCAACTACGACTCACTTTTTGAGAAAGCAACACAATATCCAATGGAAGAAATGCATGTTCAACAGAGGAGTTCATACCAACAGGAAACTCAGAAGACAGACACTCTTGACTAAAAGAAGATAACATTCTTGAGGCGTCAATCTATTGCATAGTAGGAATAGGGTTTGGGGGGCAAGAAATGAAACTCTTTTACAGACCCAAGGTATTATGAAGATCTCTCATACAATATAACTTATATTCTACCTAGGTATTTTATAAACGTTAAAGCAATCCCAGTAGCAGCCAGCAACTGCTACTATCCTGAAGGATCCAATCAAGGAGTAGAGCCAAAAGTCAATCAAACACAAGACCTAGAGACAGTATCCAGAATAGTCTAGAGGAAACCAGCCATAGGTGATCATTTAAGAAGAAGCTTATGCAAATTCAGAAGATGAGGCAACATCTTGCGTTATGTTTAAAAAGCCAACACTTAGCATGATTCAACACTTGCGGCCTATCCATCTTTCAGGACATATCGATGGAATGTTGGTCAACAGACTCTTGGTGGATAACGGATCAGTAGCAAATCTTATGCCTCGGTCTACCATGCACAAAATTGGTAGGCAAGAGTCTGAATTGGTTTCTACTAATGCTACTATATTAGACTTCACAGGAGGTATATTTGTAAACTTCACTGTTGGCAACATGACCATGACCACTTCAATCTTTGTGATTAATTCACATTCTTCGTAAAACCTCCTATTGGGAAGAGACTAGATACACCAATGTGTGGTGTTTTAAAACAAAAATGACATAGAAGTGACAAGGGCAGACAATAATACATTTTTGGCATTAACAAACTGTGCAAAAGCCAGGCTTTACGATGAAAACAATGCCAACCTTAGAGTTACTAGCCTGGATTAGAAAGGCATACCCAAATCAGTTACCTTCAGCAAGGATTCATCCTTAGAAGAGGTAAAATCTATCTACATTCAAGCTTTTGACCCTTTAATGACTAGAAGTCAATGATGTCGAGACCATTGGCAGAAGTTGAACAGGCTCAGGCCTTGAAGGTTACCATGTAGAAGATGACCTTCTACTTAGCATAAAAATGTTTGGAGAGTTTACTCTAGATTGACTCCCCAATAAATGTGGCAGAATTGATCTATGAAGAAGACCAACCAGAAAATCATGATATCCAGATAGAGGAACTCAAAGCAACTCCAATAAATCTAGATAACATGAAAATTGGCGTTCAAGATCCCCTAGATGAAATCAATTTTGGAATAGAAGAATCTCCAAGGCTGTTGTTCATCAGTCAACTCTTGCTTCCAGACATCAAAGAAGAGATGATTCAATTACTTGAAGAATTTCAAGACTATTTTGCATGATAATATAAAGCGATACCTGTCCTCTCTAGGGAATTGGTGGAGCATCGGTTACCTATCGAGGAAGGCTATAGACCGCATAAGTAACCTTCTAGAAGAATTTCAAACGAGGTGATATTGGTGGTAAAAAATGAGTTGGAGAAGCTTTTCAAGGTTGCATTAATTAGAACTGCAAGGTACGTGAAATGGTTATCTAACATCGTCCTTGTAGCGAAGAAAAATGAGAAGATCATAATCTGCATTGACTTCTAAAATCTGAATCTTGCTACACTAAAAGACGAATACCCTATGGTTACGATAGATATGTTGGTGGATCGAGCAGCAAAGCACCAGGATCTATCCTTCATAGATGGACATTCAGGCTTTAACCATATTTTTTTGTTGTGGAAGATACACCCAAAATAGCGTTCAGGAGCCCGGACGCCTTGGGGGCATTAGAATGGGTGGTGATGTCGTTTGGCCTGAAGAATGTAGGAGCTACATATCAAAGAACCATGAATTCTATTTCTTATGACATGATTGGCCGATTCATGAAAATATATATTGATGATGTGCTGGTCAAGTCTTCTTCTTACAAGGAACAATTTGCAGATCTTAGGCGAGCACTAACAAGAATGCTAAAATATGGATAAAGATGAATCCCTTAAAGTGTGCGTCTGGAGTTTCAGCAGGGAGCTTCCAAGGGCTTCTAGTTCATCAACGAGGCATCGAGGTTGATAAGAAAAAAGCTTTGCTTGAGTTTGTTCTTTGTTGCCACCAAGCTCAAACACCATCGCCTTGGTGGAATTTCTTTCCAATATGTACCTCAAAAAGCAGTGAAGGGATAGGTGCTCGCAAACTTTCTTGCTGATCATCTTTATCTATACATTAAAGAAATAGAGTCTCCAAAGTTAAGGACATTCCTAATATCCTATACTCTATGGATGCTCGTATGTGACGGATCTAGAACAGACTTTGTGTCAAGATGTGGTATTGTTATATTTCTCTTGAAGGTTAAAAAACTCTTCAGTCCTTTCAGCTTGATTTTGATTGCGCTAACAACCAGGTGGAGTATGAAGCAATCATCATTGGATTGGAGATCATCAAAGAGCTAGGTGCGTAAAACATGAAGTCTTTGAAGATTCTCAATTGGTGATCAATCACTTGGGAGACACCTACAAATTTCATGGTTCAGACCTTGCACCCTATTACATAGCGGCCATACAACTTTTAGAAGACTTTGATTATGCAATTGTATCTCATGTTTCAAAGACATTCAATACAGAAGCAAATGAGCTTGCTTAGGTGGCTATAGAGTAAAGATTCCTCATGGAACCTATGACAAAACTATTACAGTACATAGGAAACTTTTGCTTTCTATCAAAATGAGGGAACTTATTACTGTTGACGTGTTTCATATGGAGCTTTCAGAGTCAGATTGGAAACATGCTTTAATCCAATTTTGGAAGTATCTAAACATGAAGACAGAGCAGAAGACCAAAAGGAAAGCAGTCAAATACGTGTTGATGGATGGAGAACTTTACAAGAAGGGTTCAAAAGATGATTTACTCCTAAGATGTCTGAGTCAAGAGGAATCTATGAAGATTATAGTGGAAGTACATGAAGGAGTTTGTGGAGCGCATCAAGCAAACAAAAAAATGAGGTGGCTTATCAAAAAGTATGGATACTAATTGCCTTCTATCATGGTAGATTGTATTAAATACTCCAAGGGATACTAGCTTTGTCGGACACATGTGTAAATTCAACATGTATCAGCTACTGCCATGCACATAGTTGAAGCCATGGCCATTCAGGGGATAGGCTATGGATCTCATTGGGAAGATCTTCCCATCTTCTAACGAAGGGCATCATTTTATTATAGTAGCCACAAACTACTTCACAAAATGGGTGGAGGCCTTTCCACTGAAATTCGTAACTTAGTAAGATATGATAAAGATCATCAAGAAAAGCATCATTCACAAATTCGGTATTCCTCAGCACATTGTGGCAGACTGAGGGACGGTTTTATTTGGAGATCAGGTACAAGCTTTTGTCTAGAAGTATGGTTTTGAAATTTCACATTCTACACCATATTATGCTCAAGGCAATGGCCAAGCAGAGTATACGAACAAAATTTTGAAGAATATTTCCAGAGAATGGTGGACCGTATGAAGCACTTTTAGAAGCTTTTTAGGCTTATAGGACATCAAAAAGGACAAGAACAGGAGCTACACCTTTTATCCTGACTTATGGTAGGATGTCGTTCTTCACATGGAGATGGTAATCAAGTCAACAAGGCTAGCCTTGTAGAATTAATTATTTCCTATAGATTATTATCAAGCCATGATGACAAAACTGGACGGAATTAATAAAGTCAGACCTGCTGTCTATGATCATCTTCAAGTTTAAAAGCAGAAGGTTATGAAGGCCTACGACAAAATAGTACGAGAAAATACATTCGTTATTACAAACTTGGTCTGGAAAGCTATTCTCCCTATTGGTCAAATAGACTCAACATATGGCAAATGGTCACCATCCTATGAGGGACCCTATCAGGTGAGAGAAGTCAAGAAATAAGGTGTTTACTAGATACAAGATCTGAAGAGACTCAACACAAGCATCTTATAAATGGGAAGTACCTCAAGAGGTATTATCATACTCTATAGGAAGCTATGGATAAATATGTTGTGCGCTAACCTTCTACCTTGTAGAAAAAACCAAAAAAATATATTTATCCAGAATAAAACCTCATCTATTCTACCCTATCCATAATAAAATCCTATCATTTTGGAAGCCAAACTAGTATCTAAAGTATTCTACCATTAACCATTTAGAAAAAGTCAACAAATATCCAAAAATACACCACTAATAAAGGCCAAAACATAAAATCTAGTAAGTTACCGGCAGCAATCAAGTGAACCTCCTAAAAACCTAGGAAAAATAGAAACAAGAGGAAAAGACATTAGAATTTAGTAATTCATTAGGATGGGGGGTTACCAAACAAAACCTCCAAAGGCATCCTTAGCAGCTTCATCACAAGTCAGAGGCAGGTTAACTGACACGGTAGCAGCAGAAGGAGAGACTTCTTCAAAAGGGATATTCAACTCAGTACAAATATCCTTCAGCTAGTCCCATTTGACAATGACAGCTGTAGTGTTCTCCTTAATTAAGGACATCTTAATGGCGATAGTGGTTGTGCACGATCATCTAGTTTAGATACTTGAGCATACATAGCCTCATAATCTTTGAGGATGACATCATTCTTCTGAGAAATAATGGCCAAAGTCCTTTGATACAACCTTACTTCATATTGGAGGGTGATAATCCTTTGTTTCAATTTCTCAATGGTCCTCTGCTCCTCTTCCTCAACAGCTATAGAAGACTTTAGCTCACTTCCCAGACTCTAAAGCTTAGCATCAAGCTCTTTACGTTTCTCTTCTTCAGCAATTAATTCTGAAAGATAAGTCCTATTGCTAGGTTAGTCAAAGATGAGGATGGGGAGATATTTTGAAAAATTCAGGAGCCTTCTATGAATAGAGTCAGACAAGTTTGAAGCTAGGAAAGTCTCTTCTATTGCAATCTTCAAATTGTTGAACATTGGTGCTAAGAATCTTCAAAAGCTTCTTTATTGTAGTTATTTTCTCTTTAGAAAGTAGTTCAGGGCCAGCAGAACTTGTAGCCCCAATGTTGTGCTAATTATAGACATATATTTATGCACCCTTTACATGGTATTTTGTTGGTCTTAAAGTGAATTAAGGATTGATATTGCCTAAGAATTGTATATTTACACATTGTAGGTGCGTAGGAGCATATCGGGAAAAAATGAGTCAAATTGCATCGAAATTGAAGAAAACGTAGAAAATGGTAGCAAGCACTTTTGATTGATCGAACCCTTGATCTAATCGATCATCCAGGAAAATGTGACAACTTTCCAGAGAAGATTTTCGATCGATTGGGCACCATATCCAATCGATCGGACCATACCCAGATCACGAATCTGTAATTTCAACTTTCCAAAAATGCCCTAAACTCATGTGTGTCCAACTCAAAATGACACCAATATTTATTATAAACGACATATTGGTTATGGCGGTATAAATAGATAGCTTTTTAGGGTTTTTAGGACTCTTAGACATTCCACACATTCTACCACTTTTGGGGAAGAGAAGTAGAGCTTCGAGGCCACCATTGAAGCTTGGAGAATAGGAGGGTCTACAAGGGAGTTTTTTCTCTCCTCTTTTATCTTGGTTTTTATGGTTGATTTCCATTGCTTGATGGTGTATCTTGACTCTATGAGTGGCTAGATTTCTTTACTAGGGTCTTGATGTAACCAAGCCTTAAAGATTCAATAAACTTGGTTTCCTTATTACTTGATTTCTCTCTCTTATTGATTGTCTATGGGTGTGCTTAATGCTTTTAGATGCTTGATCACCATCTAGATGCTTTGTTGCCTAGATCGAAACCGAAAGGAGATTTCTAGGGTTTGTCTCAAGCCATAGATGACATAGGGTGCATGAACCATAGAATATAGGGGCATGACCTATGCAATCGCTAAATGGTTAATCCAAAAAAACTTAATAGGTCTTTGTCTATTGAATCCGAATGTTAGACATAATAGGGATTAGAGATACAGATACTTACGGTGTGACTAGACATAGAGCATTAGATAGGTTAGGGAGACTGATTGTCATTATTGAGAGAGGAATTAGGGATTAAGGGACTAAGGGAGTTGAATAGGATTGGTGAGGTGAAATTAAGTACCCTAGTGCTTTTCATCCTTGATTACAATTGTGTTAATTGCTTGATTTTTTCTTTAGTTTAGTTAAAAACAAACCAATCACAAATCATTTTCCCCAATTTACATAGTTGTTACTTAGTTTGACATTGATTTCTATTGCCAATACATCCTCGTGAGAACAATAATTTACTCATCTCTTTATTACTTGTGTGATTGATGAGCTTACAATTAAATCCATATCAAGTTTTTGGCGCTGTTGCCAGGGATTGAGCTAATTGATTTTTGTGTCAAATTAGGTTTTCAATTGTGCTAATTGGTTTTTATCTTTCTGTAGAATTTTTTCTCTTGTATGAGCTTGGGAAAGCATACTCTTAACCCGAAATTGCTTGATATTGATTTGAAAATTGAGAGAACACTTTGCAATTGTTGGCAAGTGCAACATAATAATTTTTTGGAAGGCATGGGAGATAACTTGGGAAGGAGGAATATTGTTGACCTCGATGGAGGCTTAAATGCTAATGATGGCAATGGTAATGGTGGAGGTGCTAATGGAAGAAACGGTGGTGAAGAGGTTGAAAACCCTCCTGGGCAATTCGATCCTCGCTCTCTTGAGGATTGCGCTAGTCGTACATGGGACACATCTTTTTCAAGGATCCTTTATCCTCCTATCAATGCCACTAGTTTTGAGATCAAGTCGACTATCATCAACACTACCTCAAACTCGGTGACTTTCTATGGTCTTTCTAATAAAGATACCAATGTCCATCTTCGCTCTTTCTTGCATGTTTGCATAACTTTTGGGACTAACAGAGCTTCAAAGGATGTTATCTTGTTGAGATTATTCCCATTTTCTTCGAGAGACTAAGCAAAGGCGTGGTTGATGTCCTTGCCTCCCAATTCTATCACCACTTGGGATGAGATGGCAGAGCAATTTTTGACAAAATTCTTTCCTCTATCCAAGGTGGTGCAAATTAGACAGATATCATGTCCTTTGCTCAACAAAATCTTGAATCATTTTATGAGGCTTGGGAGCGCTCTAAAGGAATCATTTGAAGTTGCCCAAATCATGATCTTTCGGAGTGGGTGGTGTACCAAGCATTCTATAATGGGTTAAGCAAGCACACTAAGGATACTATTGATGTGGCTTGAAAAGGTTCATTCATGACAAAAAATCAAGATGAGGCACGAAAATTACTTGAAAAAGTGGCCAAGACCACTAACTCTTAGTCCTCGGTGAGGGGGAGCTAAAAGCAAGGGGGAGGTTATAAAGATGATGAAGGTATGTCCACCTTGGCTATTATGGCAAAGAAGATCGATGCATTGACTATGAATCAAGCTCAAGAGGTACATGCTACCCAAAGCAGTCCCTCATATTTTTCTTGTGATTATTGTTGTCGACGCCATCCTATGGAGGAGTGTCTAATTGCATCATCATCAAATTCTAGTGAGCAAGTTAATGCCATTGGTGGAGGCAACTTCAATCAACCCCGCAATAATTCTTATTCAAATTTCTACAATCTGGGATATAGAAATCACCCCAACTTCTCTTGGAGCAATACACAAAATATACAAAATCCTCATCATCTAGTGCAGCCCTATGAGAAGAAGAGGGATATTGATGAGATGTTTTCAAAGCTAGTTGGAGGTCTATATACACTTACAACTCATACCCTCCCAATTTATGACAATGACTGATTAATACATGAGCAAAACCGATGCCACTCTACAAGCTCAAGCAAATATAATGCAAAACTATGGAGCTTCCATCTGGAATCTCGAGCTACAAATGGGGCAAATAGCTAATACTTTGTCGTTTAGAGAAAAGGAACATTGCCAAGCCAACTAGAGATGAATCCAAAAGGGAAGGAGAAAGAGCAATGCATGGTAATCACTCTCCGTACTGGTAAGGTGGAGAAAACTGTTGCTGACCTAGATGCTAAAAAAGCAAAAATTTTGCAAGAAAAGAAGAAGTGCATCAAAATAGGGGAGAAACAAGTTCAATTTTGTCCAGAGAATTTTTTCAACCGATAGGATGTGGTCTCTAATCTATCAGACCAGCTTGATGAAACGTTTACAGAGGCAAAATCCGATCGATCGGACCCCATCCCGATTGATCGACCAGTCCAAGAAAATGTTGAAAAGTGTAGAAATGAGAAAAATATATAGAAATGATATGCTGTAAAGCTAGATTGGCCAGATAGTTCTTTTTCTGCACCTCTAGTCAAGCCTTATGTGCCACCAATTCCATTTCCTCAAAGATTAAAGAGCGCCAAGAAGAATGAGGATCAATTCTCTAAGTTTTTGGAGGCATTTAAGAAGATTCATGTGAACATCCCCTTTGCCAAAGCCTTAGAGCAAATTCCCAGCTATGCCAAATTCCTGAAGGAGATCTTACCCAAGAAACAGAGATTGAAGGAGCATGAAAAGATTCAATTAACTGAAGAGCGTAGTGTCATTGTACAAAGGAAGCTCCCAATTAAGCAAAATGATCCAAAAATTTCACAATCTTGTGCACTATAGGGAACACCTTGATTGAGCAATCCTTATGTGATCTTGGAGCTAGCATCAATTTGAGGTCATTGTCAGTTGCAAAGAAAATTTGAGTGAAAGAGATTAGTCCAACCAGGTGTCATTGCAAATGGTAGATAGATCAATCAAATACCCACTTGGGATAGTGGAGGGTGTTCTAGTGAAGGTAGGTGATCTTATGTTCCCGGTGGATTTTCTTATAATGGATATGGAGGTCAACCCCACTACTCCCATAATCTTGAGAATGCCATTTTTAAGCACAGGAAGAGCTTTAATCGATGTAGAGAAAGGGAAGCTTACTTTGAGGGGTGTGGGAGGTGACCAAATCACTTTTAAGGTATTTGGAACTAGAAGGCAAGAAGAGATTTTTCTCAACAATGCCTCCAAATGGAGCATATTGACATGGTCATCCCCGATACTCTTTTGAAGGAAGCTTATTATATTCCGGTGGAAGTTTTCCTAGGCCAAGATTCCAAAGTGAAGCATGAAATTCCTAATATGACCTCCCAAGCTGAAATTGAAATGAAAAAGTCTCAAGTTGAAGAGCTCAAGGAAGAGAAAAAGGAGAAGAAAAAGAAGAGGAAGAAAATGAAGAAGAGGACGACCAAGAAAATGAAGCAAAATGCATTTCCCAAAGAAGCGGTGGTGATGAAAGCTTGGACTCCTTGCATGGTACCAAGGCCAAAAAATGTCAATCCTAAGACACCATCAAGGGAAGTCTTCACCACAAACCTCAAGGATCCCGGTTGAGTTCAACAAGGGAAGTCGGGCTGGAGACTCTAAACCAAGCGTTTATAGGAGGCAACCCAGGTTGTATTATTCTATCTCTATCTCTTTATTTGTTTGTGGGGTATGAAATATGACTTGACTTTGGCCATTTTTGGTTGTTTAAGATCAAGTTGATTCTAAGTAACACTACTTGAGAAAAGAAGAAAAAAAAAGGAAAAGAAAAAAAAATTGTATCTATGAATAATTGGTCTCTTTCATGAGTTTTCTGCTGAGTGACCGGACCTCTTGCCTAGCAAGCAATGAGTTTCACATAAAAAGATAGGAAATGAATGTTAGAATACCTTGGTGACTAGTTTAACCTCGTAGTCTTTTTGATTCGAGTAATTAGATCCGTTGGGGTGTCTTAACACCTAGTACCCTAAGCCAACTGGTTGGGAGTCATTGGTTGAAAACTCATTACATGGGTCATTTAGAAAGCTTAAGTAGGTTGAGCATTGCACAAGTCACCTTTGAAAAGATAGAGAAAAAGAAAAAGAAAAAAATAATGTGAATAAGAATGAAGTTTAAATAATGCCTTTTGTATATGCTTCTTGATTCTTATTGTTCTTGGAAGACTACATTGCCTTTGTTTGTGTCATTTTGAAGCCAAATATCAAGTGAAATCCATTATGTGCATCAATTTTTGAATTGTTAAGCAAGGTGGATAAGATAAGATTCTTGAAGGAATGCTTTCATTTTATTGGTTTGATTGCCCTAATTCTTGGTTTGTTAGTGTGGATATGGTGCAATTGTGAATCCATTTTATACTTTTGTTGATGACATGAATTTTGGCATTGAAGTTGTATAATGTTTGTGGGTATCATTTTGATAAGCCCGCTCCTGTTGTGACGTTCGTAGGATCTAAAGGTGTAGACGGATTCCACGAAGATAAAAGTTGACCTTTCAACAATTGTAGTAATTTGCCACTACTGGACCTCATGCAAGCAATGAGGGAAGACATCTCAAAGAACAAAGAACAGATGGATACACATTTAGAGTTAATGGCCAATGATAACGCAGCTCTACGCGAAGAGATGTTGCAACTAAAAAACCAAAAAGCCTCTCAGGTTCAGGACCCGGCTTCAGTCCATATTCCACCTTTCCCCCACTTCGAACAAACACCGCCCAAGAACCATTTGAACTACCCATTAAATTCCCAATTCATTCTTGGGACTACCCCTGGAGGATATAACGCCTCTACCTCAAGAGGTAAGGGGCCCGCTACTGTAATTCCCCACCCAAAAATAATTTTAAATCAAATTAATTGTTGAAGTGTTGATTTAAGAATGTTGTGAATCGGATTTTAATTAGAAAAACTAATTAAAATCCAAAGGCATAACTGTAAATAAGTTGCTGGTAATTTTGTAAATGAAACATTCTGTGGGGGCAGACTAGTTACTTGATAGTTGGTAAAGCTGTGAATATAAGTGTCGGTAGGGGCATTTTTGGGAAAGCATATTTGAGTGGCAAATGTGCAGATAAGGCTTGATAAAAATTGTAAATAGTCGTGATAGTGGGGACAATATGGTCTTTATATTATAATTTGTCAAATTAATAAAATGCTAAATTTTCAAAAAAATGGAGAGTTGTCTACTTCTCTCTCCTCTCACACAAACCACCTCCCCCTTACTGGCCAACATCGGAACTCCATCTTCTAGCCACCGTTTTGGAAGGCCAACCTACCAAAAAGTTTCTCCCGACCCCCATGAACATAACCCAACCAACCTTACCTCAAACCGTTGCTCGTAGTCACCGAAATCGAGCTTGGAAGCTCGCGACTATCATGAAGAAAAAACTCCGATCCAGCCAACTCCGATGATGGTTCAACATGCCGTTACTACCATTCACCTCACCGGGTTGAGGAGCACCTAGCGCAGCCAATTTTCATCCAAAACAGCCCCAGGATGCCGGAGATTCGACTTTGCCCGAATGGGGTCCTTTTGGCCCTACTTTGACCCGGTTGAAACTAAACTTTCCGGCAATCCCAAAACTCTATTCTGAGTTGTTTCACTGCTCTGAACGCGTCAGTGATGATTTTGCATCCATACGGACATCTTTGAAGCATCCCGAGAGATACATCACAAATACGCGTATACGTACGATATACGTGGAGCTATAATACGAAACCAAAATATAGTTTTCATTAATTGGAGAATATTATATTAATTGAATGAATGAATATTTTATATGGATTATGGTAATACACAGAGATCATAGTTGGATTATGGGTACGGTGTCCCCAGGTCACGTCACGAGCCTTGCTGATCTGGTACGTACTCTGTTCAAGTAAATCCTCGATATTTATTTTGCTAAGTTATTTTTGGTTATATGTGTGATATATATATGCAAAAGTCCTCGTACATATCGGTCCTGTAGTTGGGGCCGTGGTGGAGGACGAGACTTAATGGATGTTCAGGCATTTGAGACAAGATAGGGATCAGAACTTATGGATGATTCGATAGTGGGGGATAAATATAGTGTTAGAGTGGATAGGATAACGAGGGTCGACGTTGATATATTTTCAGAGTTTTGTATTATGAGAATTTTGGTTGATGAAAGGCAACCTAAAGTGGATAATCTAGGATATGATTGTGTTTGAAATAATGTGATAGTAGAACCATGGAATTTTAAAAAAGATAGAGATACTGATACGGGACTACGAAGAGGATTCGCAATCTCGTATCTAAGATAGAAGAGAAATTACGAACAACTGGGTTGACAAGAAAAGTAACTTGATTTTGTCGAAGAAATCCTCCGGATACAGAACTCACCATCGAATGATTCGACACAAAGTCAAGGATCTAGTGACGAATCGATTCGATACAGAAACACCACGAGTCCACGCTCACTATCTAGCCTAATCGTTGATACAGAAGCACCACAACGATAAAACTAGAGTTTTGGAAGTTTTCACAACCAAGGAAGAGAAAGCCTCTCAATTTTATTAAGTACCAGAATAATAATCTCATACAAACTAGGGCCTTTAAATAGTTGCGAAATAAATCCCCACACATTAGGTTTAGGAAACCCTATTAAAAAGAGAACAAAAATACCAAAATTTGGCTGATTTGGCTCGAGCTACCAAAGTTTGCCTCGAGCTAAGACAAGCAATTCTCACAAGAGCTGCCACTGATGCAAATTTGGCTCGAGCTAAAACAAGCAATTCTCACATGAGCTTCTACTGATGCAAAACTTTGTTATGGATCCGACGTCCACGTCATTCTCTCTGGGTTGGAAGGGACTGGACCTCGAAGTTAGCAACTCCTCCACAACCTCCTCTTCATCTTCTTTGTAAGGAGACAGGTCGGCAACATTAAAAGTAGCGGAAACTCCATACTCGCCCGGCAACTCTATCTTATATGCATTGTCATTGATCTTCGCAAGAACACGAAATGGACTATCAACTCGCGGCTGAAACTTAGCAAACTTGCGATTTGGGAACCGCTCCTTCCTCAAGTGAATCCACACCAAGTCACCTACATTAAAAGAAACAAAATTTCTATACTTGTTAGCACGAGAAGCATATTGGTTAGCTTGTTTAGTCAAGTGCTCACGGACTTGCTCATGAATCCATTTAATTTGAGAAATACGATCAACTGCATCCCCACTAACTTTGTGTGGAGTAGGTATAGGAATCAAATCTAGAGGACCATGGGGGCTTCGTCCATACACTGCTTCAAAAGGACTAACACCTGTTGACTGACTTTTTGACTTATTGTAAGCAAACTCTGCATGGGGCAACATCAAATCCCATTCTTTAATCTTTTTCCCCACCAAACTCCTCAAAAGATTGCCAAGAATACGATTCACAACTTCCGTTTGTCCGTCGGTTTGCTGATGACAAGCCGTACTAAATTGCAGTAGTGTACCAAGCTTTAGCCATAAAGTACGCCAAAAGTGGCTTAAGAACTTCACATCTCTATCGGAAGTGATAGTTTGAGGAATTCCATGAAGCTTCACCACCTCCCGAAAATAAAGATCCGCCACTTGAGTAGCATCATTAGTTTTGCTACACGGAATAAAGTGCGCCATCTTGGACAATCTATCCACAACCACTATAGCGGAATCCTTTCCCCGTTGCGTTCTAGGCAAACCCAACACAAAGTCCATCGTCACATCTTCCCATGGAGAATTAGGAATAGGTAAAGGCGTATATAATCCAGAATTTTGCCCACGCGTCTTAGCCTTGACGCAAGTCACACACCTCTCAACAATACGAACAACATCCTTGATCATCCTAGGCCAAAAGAAAGATTCTTGGACCAAGGCCAACGTTTTGTCTCTTCCAAAGTGACCCGCCAATCCTCCACCATGTGCCTCACGCACAATTTTCTCCCTCAAGGAACAATTGGGTATACACAATTGGTTACCTTTAAATAAGAACCCATCACTCAACAGATAAGGAGGCATAGGACCCTCCGAACAAGCAGCCCAAATAGTTCCAAGATCAACATCGTCCACATAAAAAGTCTTAATATGATCAAATCCAATCAAACGACTTTGGAGACTCATAAGAAGTGCATATCTTCTACTCAATGCATCGGCTACTTGATTCATCTTTCCCGTTTTGTGTTTAAGAACAAAAGAGAAAGATTATAAAAACTCTACCCACTTAGCATGTCTTGAACTCAATTTTTGTTGACTACTCAAATATTTCAATGCCTCATGGTCGGAATACAAAACAAACTCCTGCGGCAACAAGTAACGGCTCCAATGAGACAAAGCGCGCACAATAGCATAGAGCTCCTTGTCATAAGTAGAAAACCGTCTCTTTGCATCACTCAACTTCTCACTAAAGTAAGCTATAGGTCGGCCTTCTTGACTCATAACAGCTCCAATCCCAACTCCGGAGGCATCACAATCAACTTCAAATAATTTTTTGAAATCCGGCAATGCGAGAACGGGGGCTTCGGTCATCTTCTTCTTCACTAACTCAAAACTAGATTGAGCTTCATCATTCCACTTGAAATTTCCTCCCTTCATGCATTCTGTAATAGGTGCCATGATAGTGCTAAAACCCTTGATGAATCTTCTATAGAAAGAAACCATACCATGAAAGCTCCGCACATCATGACTGTTTTTAGGAATAAGCCAAGTTTGGATAGTCTCCACTTTTCCAGAATCCATGCGAATGCCATCACCCGCTACCACATACCCCAAAAAGATCACACGCTTTTGAAAGAAATCACACTTCTTCAAGTTGGCATACAAAAGCTCACGCCTTAACAAATTAAACACTTCACTCAAGTGTGCAACATGCTCCTTTTCAGATTTGGACTAAATCAAGATATCATCAAAATAAACAACAAGAAACTTACCCATGAAAGGTCTAAAGATCTCTTTCATCAATCGCATGAAAGTACTTGGAGCATTGGATAACCTGAATGACATTACTAACCATTCATATAACCCTTGACCGGTTTTGAATGCCGTCTTCCATTCATCCCCTTCTCTCATTCGAATTTGATGGTACCCACTCCGCAAATCAATCTTTGAAAATACACTAGCTCCATAAAGTTGGTCCAACATATCATCCAATCTAGGAATTGGAAAATGGTATTTGATAGTAATTTTGTTGATGGCTCTACTATCGACACACATTCTCCAAGATCCATCCTTCTTTGGTACAAGTAGCGCCGGTACCGCACAAGGACTCATGCTTTCCCTCACAACCCCTTTCGCTAACAACTCTTCAACTTGCCTTTGTAATTCCGCACTTTGGGAGGGATTCATGCGATATGCCGCTTTGTTAGGTAAAGAAGCACCCGGCACAAGATCAATACAATGTTGAATGGATCTCTTGGGTGGTAATCCCGGTGGAATCTCACTAGGAATAACATCAGAAAATTTCTCTAAGATAGGGTGCAACAAAGGATGTGAAGGCATACCATCTCCATCATTCTTCTCACTCCCACGCTCCACCACTACTAAAGCATACAAATTTTGTTCCATTTCGGCTTCCCTCATAATTTGGGAGCCTGTCAAAAATACCCCACCATTCCCCTTTTCGTTTTCTTTTTCAGCATCGGGCTTCATCTTCATTGGTGCTAACACAATTTTTCTTCCATCTTTACTAAAAGAATAAGTATTGCGAAAACCATCATGACTAACCTTTCGATCATATTGCCAAGGTCGCCCCAGTAAAATATGACAAGCATCCATGGGAACGACGTCACACCAAACGGTATCGCTATATGTCTTGCCAATAGAAAATTCCACTAGACACCGCTTCTCCACTCTTGTGCTCTTTCCCTTTTGGAACCATTGAAGATTGTAAGGATGAGGATGGGTCTCGGTTGGTAATCCCAACTTTTGAACCATAGTCAGGGCCACAACATTAGTGCAACTTCCTCCGTCAATGATTACCTTGCACACCTTGCCCTGGGTCGTGCACTTAGTGAAGAAAATACACTCTCGCACCCAACTATCTTCAGTCCCAATGGTTGTTTGCAAACAACGTTGAATTACTAAACTCTCTCCCTCATCCGTATGTAAAATCTCCTCCACTTCAGTTGACTCTTTTACTTCTTCTTCTGAATACTCTACATAAGCCGTCTCCTCCCCCTCTAGGATGGTAATCACTCTTCGATTTGGGCAATCCGTTGCAATATGCCCAAGTCCTTGGCACTTGAAACACTTCTTTCCCTCCGGCTTATTGATAGGCCTTTGGAAAGTCTTCGAGGAATTAGCTTGTTCTCTTGGGACCTCCACCTTTTTAGAATTACTTGGAGGTGTAGTGTTGCTAGAAGAACTCGTAGGTGTTTGATATCCGGGTTTGTGACCCCTTTGTTTTTCTACCTTAATAGCCAACCTCTTCACCTCGGTATATGTCCAATAAGGTAGAAGTACCACCGCATCTGTAATCTCAACCCTCAACCCCCTCAAATACCTCGCAATAGTTTGCTCATCCGGTTCAGATATGTCACACTTGAGCATGAGATGTTCAAATTCCCTTGTAAACTCCGCCACGGACTTCTCCCTTTGTCTCAAGTCATACAGCTGCAAATAATTATTGTGCATGTAATCTTCACTCAAGAACATCTGTTTCATGACACTCTTCATCTTTTCCCATGTCCGGATTCACTCCTTGCCTTGCCTACGTCGATATCTCTTCACATTCTCCCACCAAATTGAGGCATATCCTTTCAATCGGATGGCCACAATTTTTACTTTCTTCTCTTCAGCATATTCTTTGTAGTTAAATATACGCTCCACCGTATGCAACCAATCAAGGAAGGCATCACAATCAAGCCTTCCATCAAATTCAGGAAGCTCAATTTTTACATTATCAAAATCCTTCCGCCTACGGTCATACTCAAAATCAAGATCGGGTTCGTCAAAATCCTCCTCTTCACTAGAAGAATTTTCAAACCCCCTTCGTGGCCCCCTAGGCCGAAACCTAGCCGGTCGCTCCTCATCAAATTGGGGTTGTTGGTTCACTAGTCCCATTGGTCGTGGAACCGGCCCGCGGGCTGTCCTCAACGCGGCCAACTCCCTCCGTAATTCTTCAATCTCAGCTCTCAAGGCAGCTTCGTTATTGCCTTGCGCCTCATGTACATCATTCCTTGGATTAGTGGCTGCATCATCCTTCTTGTCTTCGGCCATGGTTCTTTGTTCTATGCGAACAAGTCTCTTACTATTAGCTTATCTTCTCCACATAAACAACCTGAACAGCTTCGATACCAAGATGATATGGGACTACGAAGAGGATTCGTAATCTCGTATCTAAGATAGAAGAGAAATTACGAACAACTGGGTTGACAAGAAAAGTAACTTGATTTTGTCTAAGAAATCCTCCGGATACAGAACTCACCACCGAATGATTCGACACAAAGTCAAGGATCTAATGACGAATGGATTCGATACAGAAACACCACGAGTCCACGCTCACTATCTAGCCTAATCGTTGATACAGAAGCACCACAACGATAAAACTAGAGTTTTGGAAGTTTTCACAACCAAGGAAGAGAAAGCCTCTCAATTTTATTAAGCACCAGAATAATAATCTAATACAAACTAGGGCCTTTAAATAGTTGCGAAATAAATCCCCACACATTAGGTTTAGGAAACCCTATTAAAAAGAGAACAAAAATACCAAAATTCGTGCTAGCTAAAAAAAAAAGGAAACAAACTCGAAATAAAATAATCGGCTGATTTGGCTCGAGCTATCAAAGTTTTCCTCGAGCTAAGACAAGCAATTCTCACAAGAGCTACTACTGATGCAAATTTGGCTCGAGCTAAAACACGCAATTCTCACATGAGCTTCTACTGATGCAAAACTTTATTATGGATCCGACGTCTGCGTCAGATACCGAATGTAGCCATAAGCCAGTAGTCTCAGGATGAGGAGTTTGTCATGAAATAAGAGATTTAAAATCCCGGATAATATTTGAATAGTTTATTTGATTTATTCATGGTGGTGAGCATTATTATTGCGATAATTGATATTGAGTTAAAAATTTTGCAAGAGTCGGTTGAAATAATGAAAATGTATTCACGTTCCTTAAAATGGATAAAGTTTAATGTCAGATGTTTTTCAAATATATATATATATATACATAAGCTATTGGGGAAATACACCGTATGAAGTGAGTGCGATTGGAACATCTGGTGGTTTGCTTTAACCTGGGATTAATTGGAGGTCTATGTGTTTATGCATTTATTTCGAAACTTGCCACCTTGGAATATGCAATGATTGAATTTTGTTTTGCCTTGGTTCCCTATAAATATCGTTGTTAAGAGAATAATGTTGACATGACGATAAGGTGATATAAGGAAAAAGAAAAGAAAAGAAGGTGTTCCCAATTATTATAATTGCATTTTTAAATGTATTGATTCAAATTAAGTAGATAAATTATTTTTACATTCGAGCACGCTGCTATGAAAAAAAATGATCTATGGATTAGGAATATTATGTAACTTTGAGTTTGAGTCTATTATATTAAATTGACTCAGATTTGGATATAGAAATTCATAATTTTATTTTCAATTTGAGCTACCTTAATATGTGCTGAGAAAAAAAATAGAATTAGAGATGTGACTGAGTTAAATCTAGTATTATGGAATTTGTTGCCTTGTTAAATGTTATCGAAGATTTGGGGTTTTGGTAGAAATTGATCGGTGACTTGTAGTCAATGATAATATATGAAAAGGATATAATAAATGCTTGTGGTTTTTGTTTTAATTGATTCAGTAACAATTCAACTAAAATTAATGGATACAAATTGCTTAAGGATAATATGATCATACAGATCTGATTATGGTGTTGAAAAATTTAGAGTGCTCGTATTCGATTGAATAGTTAAATGATATAAATGGTAGGGTGAGGAGGATATGAATGACCAACCAGTGTGTTATTTTGTCTATATGGATGTTGTGGTAAATAGATCTCTAGTAAGAATCGTGTTACTTGTATGTATTTAATGGCTAATGCCTACGTAGAGATAATTGTGGAAGTAAGTATTAATGATGTTTTGGTATGCTCAAGATGCTTATTATGTTGTGAGTATTGATGTGTTTTGGTGAAGGAAGTTAATAATCCATGGGTTAAGTAAGTGAAACCTTAACTTGAATATGAGAGGTAGATGTGGTATCGAAACGAAGTTCTTTTAGGGAAAAAAAATCATTATCAATCCTGAGTATGTGGAGTTATTATGTAATCCATGACAAAAAAAAAAACTAGTATGGGATGATATAGTGATGAAAAGAGTTGTTTAAAATTAGTTGATTTTGTGATAAGAGAATGATCCAAATGGATATTGGATGCATTAGGCGATTGGTGATTTGATGATTTGTCTGTTTTATAAACATTATACAGTAAACAAATGAAAGTTATTTGTATTATCCTGGAGGAATTGTTGGTATTATTTGGATGGATTTTAGAGGTATATATATTGTATATTTATAAGGACGTGTGGTATAATGGATGAGGTTAGGTGATGTTGCCATAACTCCCACAGTTTGGCTTTTTACATTTTGTAGGTCTTTCATAAATTGATTTTCTTGGAGCTAATGTGAATGTTGTCAATTGATGAGTTAATATGATCTATTGATTTCTATGAATCACGTATTGACATAAATGTTTATTTATGACTAAAGGTGATCATTAGTTTGTGAGTATTAGTCGGAGATTGAATTGTACAATTCTTGAATTTGGTTGAAATCAAAAGTTAATATATTATGATTGTGGAAGTAGGTGTATAGATTACGGTATGATTAAGGTATTGGGTGAATTATTATTGTGTAAATATAATATTGATTCTATATATGTACAAATTGATTTAGTATCCCTTGGAGATAGTTTTGTCTCGATGGATTTAATGTTGGGGATGATATTGTGATATTGGTGGTGAGTACTCTTGTGAACATTTAATATGAATAGCATATAAGTTTTGGAATATTTTTAAGGTTGTAGCATGGACTAAAGTTAGTTAGAGTAGCATAAATATATTTATATCTATATGGATTGATGTAGTTGTCTATTGGAATGACACAGTTGTGGTTATTAGAGTTCATTGAGAGATTTTATGATTACTAGATTCGGTTAATGAAATTGATCTATCAGAAGATTTTGACTATGTGGTGATTTGGTTGCCTTGTATGGTAACTTAGTTCCAATGTTTTGTCAGTACTTGAAGATTGAATTTGTCTGAAAATCTATACTGGATAAATATTGGATATAAAATTACTAGATTTTATGGTTATTGGATTTGGTTGCTGGTGTATGAAATGTAAATGGATTCTGATTGTGTTTTCCGACCCTAGATGGTAGGCTAAAATCAAGTTATAGGCTTATAGCTATATATTTTGATATACGGCAGGATTTTAGGTATACATATCTTATTAAATTGTGGAAAATCTGATGTAGCACTAGAGTTGTATTAAATATATCTTAGGTACCTTGGAGTTTTTATATGTTATGGAGTATTAATTGTGTTAGGAATGATACATTTTTGGAGATGTTTGAGACGATAGAGATTAGTTCTTTTCATTGATAAAATATGTTAGTATTAATGACTTGGAGTATTTGTCTACTTTAGTAAGATTTTAAGATTTTGGAGTTGAATGTGCGGGGCAACTATCCAATTTTATTGGACATTCTTGTTATAGTTTAATTTTGAGGAAAAAGTAGTTTTAGGGGAAGAATATGAAAAACCCCGATATTTAGAAAGGATTAAATCAAGGTTTCATTAAGGATGAAATTGAACATACAAATCGTTAAGGGGGTTGAAATTTATGTTTCAAAGAATTAGAAGGTTATAAATTCGAATTGGAAAGGTTGATAAAAAGAGTAGTATACCTTATGTGTGGACCGGTTGCGATTTGTTGCAATTAATATTAATAATTTGTGCCACAAGAGTAGGCCGCTCACATTAGTTGAAAATAATGTGTAAAAGAAAGAAAAAAAAAGAAAATGAATGGTGACAAAAGATAAAGTGAGTTAATAATAATAGTGATAATAATGGAAGTGAGATGTTACGTTACAGTGGAAAATCCTACAAGTTGTTATACTAAAGTCATAATGCAGTGAGAGACAATATGTTTGGTAGGAGGTGTTTCGTAGGTAGGACAAGTAACTCCACAGTTCATTGGACATTTTTGAGATTTTAGAGCGAGTAGAACCAGTCACCTATCATTTAGGTACTGTGGCAACACCCGGAGTAGAGTAGGCTACGTAGGAGTTAGAATCTGAAACGAGGGGGAAGTATTTGTTCTTATTTGCGTCTATAGGCACGTTTCAAATTTCAAAGACGAAATTTTTATAAGGGAGGGAGGATGTAATACCCCGCCCAAAAATAATTTTAAATCAAATATTCTATAAATAAATTGAGGAATTTAATTGTTGAAGTGTTGATTTAAGAATGTTGTGAATCAGATTTAAATCGGACCTAGTATTTAATAAAAAACGTATTAGAAAAATAATTAAAATCCAACGGCATAACTATAAATAAGTTGCTAGTAATTTTGTAAATGAAACATTCTGTGGGGGTAGACTAGTTACTTGATAGTTGGTAAAGCTGTAAATATAAGTGTCAGTAGGGGCATTTTTGGGAAAGCATATTTGAGTGGCAAATGTGTAGATAAGGCTTGATAAAAATTGTAAATAGTTGTGACAGTGGGGATAATATGGTTTTTATATTATAATTTGTCAAATTAATAAAATGCTAAATTTTCCAAAAAATGGAGAGTTGTCTCCTTCTCTCCTCTCACACGAGCCACCTCCCCCTTACTGGCCAACACAGGAACTCCATCTTCCGGCCACCGTTTTGGACGGCCAACCTATCAAAAAGCTTCTCCCGACCCCCAAGAACATAATCCAACCAACCTTACCTCAAACCGTCGCTCGTAGTCACCGGAATCGAGCTTGGAAGCTCACGGCCACTGTGAAGAAAAAACTCCGATTCGGCCAACTCCGGCGATGGTTCAACATGCCGTTACCACCATTCACCTCACCGGGTTGAGGAGCACCTAGCCCAACCAATTTCGGTCCAAAACAGCCCCCGGATGCCGGAGATTCGACTTTGACCCGAATGGGGTCCTTTTGACCCGACTTTGATCCAGCTGAAACTGAACTTTCCGGCAATCCCAAAGCTGTATTCCGAGTTGTTTTCCTGCTCTGAACGCGTCGGTGATGATTTTGGATCCATACGGACATCTTTGGAGCATCCCGAGAGATACATCACAAATACGCGTATACGTACGATATACGTCGAGGTATAATACGAAACAAAAATATAGTTTCATTAATTGGAGAATATTATATTAATTGAATGAATGAATATTTTATATGGATTATGGTAATACACAGAGATCATAGTTGGTTTATAAAAATTTATTGTTATTTAAATAAGTTTAGTAAATTTAGAATGGTTGAATGAGAGTGCTTGGAAACTTTGACTCATTGTACCAGTTTGTACAGTCGATGTCGGACCACTAAATCACCACCAGAATAATCATGGCTACGATATGATCACAATTGTACCACAGTGATGCCATTAGTTGTTGATGTGTGAATAGTATGAATAGTGATCGAGTTGGTGATCGGGTTGCATGCATGCAACTCGATGAAATAAGTTAGTGGTATTGTGATAATTTTAATCAAGGGTAATTTGGTAATATTAATAGAGGTAAAATGGTAATTTCAATTTCGAGGGTAAAATGATAAATTAGACTAGTTAGGAATTGTGATTGATTATTAAGCAGTATGAAACAGGTGTATTGGTATAGGTGATCAAGGAGTTGGACTCGACACTGTAGACGGTGAATTATTTTATGCACTGCTATCGAGGTAGGATTTCTCACTCTTTTGTTTCGAAACACCTTCAAGCCACCGAATTGTTTGAATGGTAAGCTTTGGTTTTCGCCTCAATCATTTCTGAGGGGAAACAAGCCTTGCATGCTTACCATTATTTCTTTGTATTATTGTCAATGACAATGTTATTGGTGATTTAATTTGTTAAATATATATAACGCTTGAAATGCTTGGTCATAAATTGGGCATTACGTGATTCTTCATGCATCATGATGAATGAATGTTTCTGTATATATTTGTTGCACGAATGACATGAATTCTAAGAATTTACATTAGATGCATGGTGGGTCCCAAGGATGGTCTCGGGCTCACGTTAGGTGATGGATGTTGATAGAGCACGTGCATCGATGATGGATAGGAGCCTTGTGATGGTCCTAATCCATAGGATTCCTATAGCGATATTTATTACTGCACGCTGGCTAGTTGTCCTACGCTAGGCCAGGCGTGGCAGGCTGAGATATCACTGTTGGGCCAGCAATGAGTGGTTGCGACCACATACGTGCCAACCTTCTCTCTAGCGGTTTGAGATTGACATGATAGATGACTGGTATTCTGGTTATTGGTTTTGGTTGGATGCTTGAGAGAGAGGTAGAGCGGATGGATTCTCATCGGCTTATCGACGTAGGGCGGGAATCTGATTCGTCGGCTTTGGTGTCATTGGATGCGGATATGGAGGTTTGGTTAGATCGATCGGGTGCATTAGTTTGCATTGCATATTGTTGCATCGATTACGCGTTGTTACTTTTTCAGCCTTAATATTCTTTTCTTGCATTCTATCATTTTGTCCCTACTGAGCCTTCTGCTCACCCTATCTACTTTGCCTCCCCACAGGTGAGACATGATCTAATGCACAAACCGCGAATCAGTAGGAGGGCGCATGACGGAGGAGGCCTAAACTTTTGATTATTATTTGGTGTTTATATGACACATGTGTGTGGATATATATGTATGGCAGGAAGTTGGCATGTTTTAGTTGTTTAAGTACATTGATGTACTAGGGTGATGACTGGTTGATGTATGGTTTTATTGGGTTGGCCGGGAGTGGTGTCCCGTGACTTTTGTGTGTTTGATGATGAAGATGAGATATGTGTTTGATGGTGGACCTGATGGTTGGTTGACTTTGATGGTATTAGAAGTGTTTTCTTTGTTTGGGTATTGTTTACAAGTTGGGTTCCCAATTTATGGGGGGATGTTGTCGAAATTTTTAGTGAAATTGTAATTGTTTGTAACGTAGCACGTGAGGTGCACGTTTTGTTTTCGTTGTTTTTTTTTCCTTCACGCTCCGTGGATTGGGGCGTGACAGATACGGAGGATATCCAGTAAAATGTCAGTAGAGATTCTCCTGTAGATTTAACAGGTTCTTTGAGAAGTAGACCTCAATAGCCACCATGCTTTCCCGCTGCACCTTTCGCGAGACCCACAACAGCTTCTATTGCCCAGGCGGCCATGGCCAAGAAGATTGTCGAGTTAAGAGGAGATTTAGACAAGTTGACTAACACACCTCCTGCTCTGGCCAAGATCAATGCTAACTGTTACACGGGGTCGCCATTCGTTGATAGTATATACCAGACGAATCTGCCACATAGGTTCAGCATTCCAAGTATGAAGTTGTATAATGACACTGATGACCCCAAAGACCATGTGGCCCATTACAAACTGAAGATGGGTGTAATAGCCATACCATATGGGATGCATAAGACATGCATGTGCAAGGGCTTCGGATCAACTCTCACTGGTCCTGCTTTGCGCTGGTACATCAACCTGCCCAATGGTAGCATCGCTTCTTTTGAGAAGCTAATCAAGACATTTATGATACAATTCTCGAGCAGTCGAAAGATTCATATATGTTTAGACAACCTATACCAACTATCGTAATGAGTGGGAGAATCTCTCTGGGATTTCTTGGCTAGATTTAATACGGAGAAGGTATCCATACCTCATTGCAATCCAGGGACTGCTATTCAAGCACTCAGGAGTTGCCTGCTTCTGGATGGGGAGTTTTACGAGGAACTCACGAAGTGTGATGTAAGGAGCTATGAGGAAGCTCTTATTAAAGCTATCATGTTTGTTCGTTGGGAGGAGGACGCGAGGAGAAAACCGTCCAATCCCCCAAGAGAAGAAAAGCACGAAGACAAGCGCCAAAAGAAAGAGCAATATGTCATCGGCTAGCCAAGCAACAATTGGCGCCCTTGTAAGTCTGGATCATTAGATTATGCGAAGAACTGCCCGGAGTATCCCCTTTGGATACACAAAGTCGAGGTTGTGCAAGTCTTAAAGAAAATGGGAAATGAGGTGAAGTGGTCGCCTAAGAAGGAAACTAAAGGATGGAAAGACCCTAAGAAGTGGTATGACTTCCACCAAGATATTAGGCACACCACTCCTGATTGTAGAGGCCTTAGATACGAGGTGGATTACCTGTTGAAGAAAGGTCATCTGAGGGATTTACTATCTGAACGTCGCAAGGCCATCTCGGAGAAGAGAAAAATTGATGACCTAGATGCATTACCACCGCCACCGTTGGCCACACAAACCTACTGAGTGATTTCTGGAGGGTCAAAGATTAGTGGACTTTCTCACACTTCTGCTAAGAAGCATGAGAAAGAAGTAGCAAACCCTGCTGCTAAAATGGCATGAACCATAGGGACCTTTACTAACTAAGTGATGGTCTTTGCTGACGACGAGGCCACCCAGCTTCTACACCCACACCATGATGCTCTGGTGCTCACACTTCAGATTGCCAATACTAATTTGAAGCGAATCTTGATTGATAATATGAGTTTAGCCAATGCAATGTTTCTGGCTGCATAAAAAGGGATCGGTCTAGATGAGACTTTGATCTTGCGGAAGTCGACGACATTGATTGGTTTCAATGGCAAGGTGGGCCATTCATTGGGTGAAGTTACTTTGCCCTTCCATGCCCTAGGGTCGAATAAGCAAACCAGGTTTTCAATTTTGGATTCGTCGTTTGCTTACAATGCTATTCTGGGACGCCCTTGGTTGCATGCCATAAGGGTCGTGCCTCCACTTATCACCAAGTCCCGCGTTACCCTACCAATGATGGCATTAAGGAAATCATGGGAAATCAGCACTCTTCTGGGAGTTGCTATAAAACTACCATGAGGAGTAGGAATGAATCCTCATAGCAGCTACAGAACCAGATGCCCGGTCTAGAGCTAGATGAGCCAAGGATGGAGAAGATCAATGAGATACAAATCCACCTTGACTTCCCAGACCACAAAGTCTTGATTAGAGCGCAACTGCCCAATCAGATGCGAGAAAGAAAGATTCAGTTCTTATCTCAGTATTACAATTGTTTTGCATAGAGCCAAGTAGATATGATCGGGATATACCCTGAGGTCATGATGCAGTAGCTCAAAGTTAACCCTAAGTATCCTCCCGTCAAGCAAAAAAGACGGAAGTTCACTCATGAGTGAAATACAATGATTAATGAGGAAGTTCAGAAGCTGATAGACAATGGATCTGTGAAGGAAGTACAATACTCTGACTAGCTGGCTAATGTCGTCGTTGTGAGGAAGAAGAAAGGCAAGTGTAGAGTTTGTATCGACTTCATAGACTTAAACAAAGCTTGCCAAAAGATCCATTTTCGTTGCCACACATTGATATGATGGTGGATGCAACAATTCGGCATGAATTTTTGAGCTTCATGGACGCCTTCTCGGGATACAACCAGATTTTGATGCATCTGGAGGATCAAGAAAAGACGACATGCATAACAGAGAGGAGAATTTATTGCTACAAAGTAATGCCCTTCGGGTTGAAAAATATCAGAGCTACATACCAGCAACTGGTGAACAAAATGTTCTTGAGGTATCTAGGGGACACTATGGAGGTGTACATCGACAACATGTTGGTGAAGTCCTTGGTTGCAGAGCAGCATCTCAAGCATCTCCAACATGCATTCGATCTCCTGATCAATTACAATATGAACCTGAACCCCACCAAATGTTCCTTCGGGGTAGCATCTGGGTTATATGGTTACACAGCGAGGCATTGAGGCCAATCTATATCAGATTTGGTCCATTCTCAATATCCCTTCTCCAACGTACATCAAGGATATTAAGAGACTTAACAGGAGGGTAGCAACACTCAGTCGTTTTATCTCCAAATCATCTGATAAATGCCGTCATTTTTTCTCCACTTTGAAGAAGTCTATTAATTATGAGTGGATGCCCAAGTGTGAAGATGTCTTGAACCAGTTGACGGCTTACCTCACCTCCCCTCCTTTATTGTCTAAACCAAAGACCGAGGAGCATTTATACGTTTAGTTGGCTGTTTCAGAAGTGGCAGTCAGTGCAGTTTTGGTCAGGGAAGAAGCAAAGAAGCAACTACTGGTGTATTACGTGACTAATAGCTTATTGATATGGATTTAGTTACAAGCGCATAAATCGCACAAGTAATAAAGAGATGAGTAAATTATCGTTCCCACAAGAATATGTTGGCAATTAAAATCATTGTCAAACAAGCAACAAATATGTACATTGGGTGAAAATGATGAGTGGTTGGTTTGTTTATAAATAAACTAAAACAAAGGACAAAAGAGCAATTAAGTAAACACAAATGTAATCAAAGATGGGAAGCACTAGGGTACTTAATTTCACCTCATCTATCCAATTCAACTCCCTTGGTCCCTTAATCCCTAATTCCTCTCTCAATAATGACAATTGGTCTCCCTAACATATCCAATGCTCTATGTCTAGTCACACCAGAAGTATCTCTATCTCTAATCCCTATTATGTCTAACAATTGGATTCAAAAGACAAAGACCCACTAAGATTTGTGGATAAACCATTTAGCGATTGCATAGGTCACGCCCCTATATTTCTATGGTTCATGCAACCTATGTCATCTATGGCTTGAGGCAAACCCTAGAAATATCCTTCCGGTCTCAATCTAGGCAACAAATCATTTAGATGGTGATCAAGCACCCAAAAGCATTAAGCACACCGATAGACAATCAATAAGAGAGAGAAATCAAGAAATAAGGAAACCAAGTTTATTGAATCTTCAAGGTTTGGTTACATTAAGACCCTAGTAAAGAAATCTAGCCGCTCATAGAGTCAAAATACATCATCAAGCAATGGAAATAAACCATTAAAATTAAGATAAAATAGGAGAGGAAAGACCCCCTTGTGAACCCTCTTCTTCTCCAAGCTCTAATGGTGGCCTCCAAGGTAGAGAATGAATCCCAGCTCCAAGAACACCCCCAAAACCCTATTTTATGCCCTTTTATATGTTCCCAATCTCTTAAGTCGTTTCCCAAACAAGTTGGGGTCGTTTTGGCTCAAAAACATGTGAATTCAAAAAATTTTCGCGAAACTACGCGTGTTGTGAATAGTAACTCCTATCGATCTGAAATATTTCAGTTCGATCGAAATTGCAATCTGTCTCCATGAGTTTCTGGGTATTTTGGTAGGTCAGATCAATAGGGAATGACCTCCAATAGATCAAAAATTGCTTCTGGAGTCCAAATCTTAATTTTGCACTCTTTTCCTCCATTTCTTGCCTGGGCACCTACAATATGCAAATATAGCTTTCTTAGGCAATATCAACTCCTAATCAACTCAAAATGGGATGAACTTATGTGTAAATGATGCATAAATGTATGTATATATTTGGCACATCACTTATTGGACGTAGAGACCCAGTACAGCTTACTGGAGAAGTTGGCTTTAGCATTGGTGATTGTAGCCAAGAAATTGAGGTCGTATTTTTTAGTGTCATTCAATTGCAGTGGTGACCAATTTCTCTTTGAGAAGTATCCTGCACAAGCTTGAGCTTTCTTGGCAGATTTCTTAGCTGGCTTCACTCCATCGGAGCAACCAAAAGCAGACAAAGAGCTACTTTGCATGACAGAGCAAATGCCCAAAGCTTGGACTTTGTATGTTGATGGTTCTAGCAACGTAAGAGGTAGCGGTCTGGGAATCGTGTTGATTTCCCCAGAAGGAAGTGTAATTCAAAGAGCAGTCAGATATGGCTTCCATGCAACCAACAACGAAGCAGAGTATGAAGCTTTGGTCATCGGTATGATGCTCGCTAAGGAGCTACGATGACCTGTTACTTGGAGCTAGTAAAGAAGTTACAATTGGCATTCGTGGAGTTTTCTATAACTCAAATTCCACGTGCGAATAATTCATACGCAGACGCACTAGCCATCCTTGGGTCGTCAATCCAAACTACCCAAGGGCAAACAATTCCTTTGGTACATTTGAAATGGCCTTCAATCAAAGTTTAGGAAGATTCGGAGGAGCAGAGCAACATTGAAGTCCTACCAGTTAGTTCGGACCAGACATGGATGACTCCGTTCATCCAGTATCTTATTGATGGTATTCTGTCAGTAGAAAAGAAAAATTCAAGACGCCTGGTAGCCAAAGTAGCACAGTACACAGTGTATGATGGGTGGTTATACAGAAGATCTTATTCAGGCCCTCTATTACGATGTGCAGACCCAGCACAAGCTCAGTATATACTTGTAGAGTTGCACGAAAGAGAATGCGGCAATCATTCTAATGGTAGAAGTTTAACTCATCATGCATTGACAATCAGGTATTATTGGCCTACGATGAGATCAAATGTGATCGATTATGTGAAGTGATGTGATAAATGCCAGAGATTTACTCAGATTCCTCATCTGCCCCTTGAGAGACTCACACCAATTATTGCACCTTGACCTTTCATGAAGTTGGGGATGGATATAGTTAGCCTCTTACCTAAGGTGTTAGGGCAGCGACAATATTTTTTGGCTATGACACAGGCTACTTCACAAAATGGATAGAAGCTGAGGCTTATTCATTGATTAAGGATGTTAATGTGAAGAAGTTTGTCTAGAAAAATATCATATGCAAATTTGGGGTGCCCAAGGAGATTGTGACAGACAATGGGCCACAATTTGCTAGTCATAAATTTCAGGAGTTTTATGCCAATTGGGGAATAAGGGTGGATTTCACCACGCCAAGGCACCTACAGTGCAATGGCCAAGCAGAAGCATCCAACAATACCTTGATCAAAACCCTGGAGAAGCACCTGGAGAAGGCTAAAGGAGCTTGGGCTGATGAGCTACCTGGGGTATTGTCGTCTTACAGAACCACTTCATGGACTCCTACTGGGGAAACTCCTTTTCCTCTTGCTTATGGATCAGAGGCAGTTATACCAGCTGAAACTGGACTCCCTTCTGTGAGGTTTCAGTGGAAAATGAACAGCAAAACTGGCAGGAATTGAATGATTAGCTGGATGCCATTGATAAACTAGAGACCGGGCGCTTACAAGAATAGCAGCTTATCACGACAGAGTAGCTAGATACTTCAACAAGAATGTTTGTACTAGGGCATTTAAAGAAGGGGATAGAGGGCTTCATAAGGTCTTTGAGAATACTAAAGAGTTGAACGCTGGGAAGCTAGGTCCAAATTGGGAAGGACCATACTTGATTGATAGAGTGTTAGGTAATGGCGCCTATAAGTTACGCAGGGAAAGTGGAAGTCATCTTGCATCCTTGGAATGCCATTCATTTAAAGTTGTACCATTCCTAAAAATCTTACTTTTTGTCTTTACGTTATTATAACTTCTGTATACTTTAAATTAAATGTCTTCCATATTTCACGTGTAAAGTTTATTGTAAATATATGTTCCGATGATTTATGAACTAACTTAAGCATCGGAGTGTCGATGGGGGTCCCATCGACTACCTCTTATTGTTGTTTCGAGTGTAGGAATTGAACAGTTTAAATGCCACAAATCAACAAAACATCCGGGCGCCAGACTTTCGAAGCGCCACAATTATAGATAAGCTTTTTTAGTATATTTAAATTTTTGTTTATTTTTTCTGAAGTCTCCTTGATCAAAACAGAGAGATCAACGAGAGAATCTTGGAGTTTCTGGGTATCTTGCTCCATGGCCTGTGCTTCAGCAAGCTTGTGGAGTTGAGATAAGGAACTTCCTGCAGATTGCATAGCCTTTGTAAGCTCTACAACCTTATCTTCATGGTCTTTGTAAACTTCATTCGACGCCACCTTTAAATCAGCGATATACTGATTTGGATTCTGATAGTCTGGGGGAAGGTAAGAGTTCCCCACTCCGTTGTCATGAGAGTCCGATGGGGAATTGATAGAACTTTGAGAGTTCACCATGCTGCAAGAACAGAAACAAGTTTTGGGAGGATTGATCTTTTTCTGACTCCAGTTTAGGCTTTATATAGGAAAAATCTCACTCTCTCAACTTCTCGAAAATAGAAAGTATTAATTCTGTTGGATTTAATTCCCTGGAGTTATCAAAAAGCCAGAATTAAGTCCAAATCGATAAAATCTCTACAGAACAATTAATGCCGACAAAAAACTCTAATACGTGTTGAAAACGTAAAGTACCAATTCAATTAACCTGGAGAATCATAAAAAGTCTTTCGAAAATTGAGATAAAAATTTAATTAACCTGTAATAAAGATAGGGTTAAATCACCAGAAGCATGCAATGAACATATTTAAAACTAGGGGACAAAGATTCATCCAGTATTAAATGCTTAAACTAGGATTAAAATAAATTAATAAATAACTATGATACATAAATGGTTAAGTGTATGACCTCCATAACGTCACGTCACCAGAACATGTGATCGTAATTGATATTGATCGCTACAGTCTTCCTTGTGTCATTATATGGGCACAGTTGGTTAAGCTCATCTCCAGTAGTAGGCAATCCCTATAGGGAAGACTAGGACTGAAAATGAAGCCAAACCAACAGAACCAATACAATGCTCCTCGATGTTTACTCTTGTATCATAGAAGCATAGTTGGACTGCTTCATTCCTAGTAGTAGGCCACCAACATGGGGTATGCCATGACTGGTTATGAAGCCAGGCCAACAATGCTAATACGATGATCCTTTCATATATTTCAGCTGTAAACTCATATTTATTTCATATCGTTATACATACACCGATGGTTAAGCCCATTGTCAGTGATAGGCAACTGATATAGATTTAATTGCAAGCGCACAAATCGTAAAAGTAATAAAGAGATGAGTAAATTATCGTTTCCACTAGAGATGTGTTGGCAATAGAAATCAATGTCAAGCAAGCAACAATTATGCAAATTGGGTAAAAAGGATGAGTGGTTGGTTTTTGATTTTAACTAAACTAATTAAAAAGAACAAAGACAAATCAAACACAAGTATGTAATCGAAGATGGAAAGCACTAGGGTGCTTAACTTCACCTCACTTATCCAATTCAATTCCCTTGGTCCCTTGATCCCTAATTCATCTCTCAATAATGACAATTGATTTCCCAACCTATTCAATGTTCTATTCCTAGTTACATCAAACATATTTTCAATATAAATCCCTGTTATTCCTAACAATCGGATTAACATATCAAAAGCCCATTAAGAACTATGGAAATCATTTAGCGATTGCATAAGTTACAAACCTATATTCCTATAGTTCATGCACCTTATGTCATCTATGGCTTGAGGCAAACCCTAGATATCTCCTTCCGGTCTCAATCTAGGCAACAAAGCATTTAGATGGCGATCAAACATCCAAAAGCATTAAGCACACCCATAGACAATCAATAAGAGAGATAAATCAAGAAATAAGGAAACAAGTTTATTGAATCTTCAAGGTTCGGTTACAGTAAGACCCTAGAAAAGAAATCTAGCCACTCATAGAGTCAAGATACATCATCAAGTAATGGAAATCAACCATAAAAACTAAGATAAAAGAGGAGAGAGAAAACCCCCTTGTGAACCCTCTTCTTCTCCAAGCTCCAATGGTGGCCTCCAAGGTAGAGAATGAAACCCTGCTCCAAGAACATCCCCAAAAACCTATTCTATGCCCTTTTACACTTCTCCAAACTCTTATGTCGTTTCTCAAACAAGTTGGGGTCGTTTTGGCTCAAAAACACGTGAATTCTTAACTTTTTCACGAAATTGCTCGTGCTGTGAATAGTAACTCCGATCGATCGGACACTGTTCCGATGGATCGGAAATGCAATCTACCTCCATGAATTTTGGGTGTTTTGGCAGGTCTGATTGATCGAGAATGGCTCTGATCGATGGGAAATTAGTTATGGAGTCCAAATCTTCATTTTGCCCTCTTTTCCTCCCTTTCTTGCCTTGGCACCTACAATATGCAAATATAGTTTTCTTAGGCAATATCAACTCTTAATCAACTCAAAATGGGATGAACTCATGTGTAAAGGATGCACAAATGTATGTATATATTTGGCACATCAAACACCCCCACACTTAACCTTTGCTCGTCCTCGAGCAAATTGAGAATGAATAAAGGAGGGAAAGAGTATTTTCTATTAAGCTCAAATGAAAAATAAAACAACTAAAACCTACTCTAAATAAGCAACTAATCTATGCCACTTTCATAGGGCTCACGATGACACTTATCATGTGTCACAAGCCTTTAAACCCCTAGGTGCCCCTAGGAGGTGGAGTTGTGTCTCCTAAGGGTTTATCAAAATAATGACCACAAACATTAAACAACTTCAATGCCAAAATTCATGTCATCAACAAGAGTATAAAATGGATTCTCAATTGCAACCCTATCCACACTAACAAACCAAGCATAAGGGCATTCAAACCAATAAAAGCATTCCTTCAAGAATCTTATCTCATCCACTTTGCTTATAAATTCAAAAATTAAAGCACATAATGGATTTCACTTGATATTTGGCATCAAAGTGACATAAACAATGGCCATGTAGTCTTTCAAGAACAATAAGAATCAAAGAGCAAATACAATGAGCATTTATTCAAACTTCATTCTTATTCACAGTTTTTTTCTTTCCTTTCTTCTCAAAGGTGACTTGTGCAATGTTCAACCTCCTTAAGCTTTCTAAATGACTCGTGTAACGAGCTTTCGACCAATGACTCCCAATCCAGTTGGCTTAGGGCATTGGGTGTTAAGACACCCCAACGGATCTAATTACCCGAGTCAAAAAGGCTTTAGTCACCAAGGTACTCTAACATTCATTTCCTACCTTTTTACGCGAACCTCATTGCTTGCTAGGCAAGAGGCCCGGTTGCTCAGCAGAAAACTTATAAAAGAATCCATTTATTCGTAAGCACAATTTTTTTTTCTCTTTTCTATTCTTTTCTTTTCTATATATATTTTTTCTTTTTCATTGCTCAAGTAGTGCTACTTATAATCAAATTGATCTCAAACAACCACAAATGCCAAAGTCAAATCATATTTCATACCCCATAATCAAGTGTTCCATATCACAAAAACACAATGGACAAAACAATTTTCAAGATAGGAAAACTCAATTGGAAAGAATGTCCATAGCAAGATCCATCAATGCTTCAAAGATCACAAAATTCATCCAAATACACTCAAGAATGACCTAGCATAAGGCATTTGAAGTCAAAAATTTTATTTTTTTACAAAAACTAGAAACCTAAATTCCTATTAGAGTCAATGTGTACAAAGGGTCTTTATGTAATCTTATATGGTATACACACTCATATATATACAATGACAGGGCACTCTGTTGAATAAGCCAAACATAAAACTCTTCATGGTATCGAAGCCCTGGGTTTCTTTTCTCTATCAAACCCTAATCCTATTTTCATGGAATCATCTAAGTCGATCGCTACCGGATCTTTCCCTATGTCAGTTCCCACGGCTGACCTCAATCCACCACCACTTGCTTCCGCCCCTCCTCCTTTCTCAACTGCTTCTATACCCATCTCCTCACTCACCATGCCTTTGACCTATCTTGGTCATGAACAACCAGCAGCCCCCATGATTAGCACTCTTGGTTCTGTACCTCCTATCTTGCCCACATCACCTTTTTATTCATACCCGTATGTCACTTCTGATGGATCGTACTTAACACAAGAGGGGAGGGGGGTGAATTGTGTCCCCAAATTCCGATAGGAATCTCTTTTTATAATTTAAAAGGAAATCAATGTCAATTAACAATTAGCACATAAATTTGAACTCTAATGATTATCCTAATCAACATTCATTTCAATGCAAGATGTGATACAATATGGTGAATGATCAATTATCAAATAATCAAGGAATTGCAAAAACAGATTTTTTTTCAAGCAACACACTGTGCACAGATTTTACAACTCAAATTTCACCTAGCAAATCAAGTCAGAATTCAATGAAATTTGGTATGCAGTATCACAACACCCTAATGAATACTGTATCAAAAATTCAGATTAAAATTCAAAGTTTAGCTATGTGAACAGTGCACGGACAGACTAGTGGTTCAGAAAATTCTGCAATCAAAACACTTAATCAATCAACAAGCAAGCAATGCAATCAAGAAAGTCCACACAGCAATTTATAGTAGTTCGGAGACTCTTCTCCTACATCTACTACCTAGGTTCACCAACCTAGGATTTTACAACCTCCACTAAGGATGTGGTTTTCTCAAGAGCTCCACAAAACTCACAAGGGTTTTTAGGTCACCCTTAAAACTGAAGATTTCAAGACAATCTTCAAACTTTACAACCAAGGGTTTCAAGCACTCCCTTAAACTCAACCTCAACAAGGTTTTTGCCCAATGAAGGGACTTTTACAAGTGTTCGGTATAAATGGTTCACTCAAGGTTTGCACTAAGCAAATAGGGTTGAGGAACACTCAAGAATCACAATATCACCTCACGGGTTGGATAGAAAATGAAGAATAATGAGGATTTTCGAATCTGAAAATAAGAAGCCAAATGAGAAGCACTCCCTCTTTGCAAAAGCAAAATAGTGAGGAAGCCTTTAGAGTGGCTTGGGTAGAAGCTTGGATTCAATGGCACAAACTAGCTTGAAAACTTTGAGAGCAAGAATTTCTTCAATATAATTTTGGCTTCTCCAAGTTGTATGAAAGGGAAGATCCTCTTTTAAAGGCAATTCTCTCCTATGCTTGCAGCCATTGGATCAAACTTCAAGAGTTGATCTCTACCATCCATTGCAGCTCCTAATCTTGGTCATTGATGATTTGAGCAAACAAATCTCCACCATAGAGCATATAGACGTTGCACATGCTCCTTTTTTTAAGTCAAAAATTGCAAGCAAGAAAGTTGTCTTATGCACAACCATTTGATCAATGTATGTCTTCAAATCTTGACCATTCAAACTCTCTTTAATTCTCAACCATGGATGTAGATTGTACTATGTCATCTTGTCCCTTCATTTTGAATCAAAGACTTCAAAAGTGATCCCTTAGTCAAGGATCTTGTTTGATTGCACCAACATAACTTTCTTGGTAGCACATGTCTTGAGTGAAAATGTCAAGGATCTTGTTTGATTGCACCAACATAACTTTCTTGGTAGCACATGTCTTGAGTGAAAATGTCAAGGATCTTGTTTGATTGCACCAACCTAACTTTCTTGGTAGCACATGTCTTGAGTGAAAATGTCAAACAAGAATATATCACTAATGATAGAGAGGACAAGGTTTGTCTCATATGATTGAAAAGAGTTGTATCTCCATGAAGACCACAACCAATAGCCTCAATGTTTGATTCATTCAACTTGATTAAGTGCCTTAGTGGAAAGTTGGCAAATATAGGATTTTTCATAGTTTCCTAGAGCTCCAAGCTCATTCTTAGAAACTGGACTTCGACCACTCTTGAACATACTGAATTCTGAGCCATATGAGACCACAATGATGATTAACCTACAAGGAAATAGGAGGTAGAACTCCCCAATTGCATGTAAGCTCAAAGAGCTTCATATAGAGCGCATAGGTTAATTATATTAGAAAAACAACCCAGAAAATTCATATTACTGCATGATAAATCATTTTATATGTATTAGAATGTCCATGTAAAATTTCATAACAATCGGAAATCGTTTGGTCACTCAACCAAGTAATTTGATCACTAATAGTGAAACCGATAAATTCTAAGTGTAAATTCAAAGTCATTTTGCAAACTCAGTGTAAATGACCTTTTCTCTTAAACTTTACTAAATCAAATATGTTCATAGTGATGAAACTAAGATGCACACGAAATTTCATTTAAATTGGAGTTCATTTGGTTCACTACGTTCACAAAGAACACATATGCACAAAATTAGGTAAAACCTAGTTTTGGCGGAATTTAAGCATATGACCAAATATATATGTGATGCACTTAATTTATCATGATTATAGTCCTAGAACATATATTAGACCTTCATGTGCATGTGGTTCAAGTTTCAAGTCATTTGGACCTAAGTAAGATAAATTATGATCATTAGAAGATTAATGCCCTAACTTAGTCCATGTATGTTTGTTTCCAAAACTTAATTTCCAGCACTATCTCAAAGATATATAGATACGAAATTCACATATAGATATACATAAGCCCTCATTTGTATATGCACAATTAAGATATTAAACAATTAACCAAATAACCATTTAAGTATGTTTTCTAGCATTTTAGGATATGTTCAAGTCAAGCATGCTCACACACATTTTAGTATACAATCATACACAATCATCAAAAACACAATGTTGACTAGACACTAAGTCTTGGTCCGACAATCTCTTCATATTCCATTCGTATAAATATTCAAAGGTAAGAATCATCATAAACCAATATCTTTCTCAAGAAATCTTCAAGGATGGATACTCCTAACTCTCCACCTGTAAAAAGGTCTAGAACTGATGAAGGTTCTACTTCTAAAGAAGAAGAAGGTGGAGGTGATCCCAGATTCAACCTCTCCCCTATAAGGGAAGACGTATACGAGGACGATCCTCAGAAAACCATCGAATCTCTACAAGAAGCTTTGATGGAAACCAAAAGGAGACTTAAAAAAAGCAACCGACAAAGTTCAAGACTGCAAAAGGCAACTTATGGTTTCAAGGTATGCCATACAAGGTGTTCGATATATGTCATGGGGCAGACAAGCAAGTACTCATGACCCAGATAAATTGCACGAAGCAATCACTGAGATCACAGTACAACTTGGATCTGTTGCAGATGGAATAGACAGTGTTCTTTATACCCTAGAATAAAATCTTTGTCCAACAATCTCCCCCTTTTTGATGATTCCAAAATGTGCAATGTAGTTTTCTAAAGATGTACCATTTTTTTTTTTTTTAAGAACTACAATCTTTATCCAAAAACTATATTCTTTCTCCCCCCTTTTTGTAATTATCAAAAAGATCTTAAGGTTTAATTGAAATTCTCATTTTATACTCAAATTCTTAATTGTTTTCAATCATGCAAATGAAGTGAGCTATAGATCGAGTACAAAGTAATGTTCATATTAACTCCCCCTCACTTCAAGTATAGTAGCATACATACTTCTCACCAAAACATGCCAAATGCACTCCCCCTTAAACTTTGGTCTATAAACCATTTCATATGTCAGTTCAAGTACTAGTTTAAGGATGCACCATGCTTGATACAAGATAAGTATGTTTTGTCAATAAAAGTTCAAATACTAAATATCGCATGAAAGGATACCATTTTAGAATATGTCCTTTTAATGCATCTTTTCTAATCATTATCTCTTCCCTATAATGTAGTCAATCAAGAGGGAATAGGGAGAGGAGTTGACACCAACCAAATACATGCATGCATGAATTTAATAAAAGCACACTAGAAGTCATGTATTCCACATATTGCTTCCAAATTATAGAGATGCAACAAGTTCACTTAAGAAACTTAGCATGCATTCTATCTTTTTCAATTAATGATAAAACATGAATTCCTAGACTTAGGGCATGCTCCCCCTTCAATCATGCATACCAATGAATATTTGAGAACATATGCATACCACATATAATCAATGTATTCCAATCCAATTAAAAACAACAAGAGATACCAATTAAGCAAATATGCACCCATGATGCTTCATTCAAACTTAATGCACGTATCATCATCATTTAATCATGTCTAAAGCATATATCATCTAAAATCAAACATTCCAAATGCAATTGAGTTAAAGTTAAGCATCTAACAAAAATAATGCAAAGGAGTTTAAAGGTTTAAGAAATGACCGTCGAAACCCTCCTAGCTTTTTGTTTGAGCATCTTGATGATATTCCTTTAATATTTGTTCCTTCCTTAGAGTGTTTGTGCTTGTCCATGTTTTGAATATATTTTCCTTGATTTAAAGTTGCTCCCCCAAGGGTTGCACACTTTCCTCACCAATTGGTGTTGCTTCATCATTTGAGATCTTTATCTTCTTTTGAGCTCTTCACCAATGGTGCATCCTTATCTAAGATAAGTACCCCACGGGTACCATTTGAGATTAACTCCTTGGGATGTCCAAGGTCCTTCAAATCTGAAAATTATTTCTCTACAAGCACATTGACCTCAAGTGTGGTTATATCATAAAAATTAACACAAACACTTTCCTTAACCATTCTAGGCTTAGCATCAAAAGCATTGTGTGCATTAGAAAGAGATAAGTAATCAAGAAGCATACAAATATCACTTTTATCATCAAACTTCTCCAGATTTTCTTTTGTATTCAAGAAAAAGCATCTTTAAATTAAAACTCCTAAAGTGGATAACTTTAGGTTTTCTAGTCATACAAAAATTACAAAAATAATTTGTTCAATGATTTTCTCATATTCAACCTTTGTCATACATATCATGCATTTCATGCTTAATTTGCAATCTTTTTCAATAAAGATTAAAAATAGTATAAATGCATAACTCTCATACAACAACCAAGCATCATATAACCTAATAAAATCGTTTTCAATGACAATCATTAAAAATCATATTTGGGCAGCCCCTTCATTTAGGTTCTAGCATTCAATTTTTTTATTTTTTTTATTTTTTTTTTAAAAAAGAAACAAATCAATAAAGCCTAGTATCCCAAACTAATGCATAGCACATCTAAATAAAGTGTGATCAAGACGCTTTAGGTATCCAAACCTTGGATCCTTTAGGGTTAGTGGCCACAATTGCATATGCATTAATATTAAAAGAATTCTTCACATATGCTTTCACATCAATATCACACAAACCCTTTGGCACCCACAACCTCCTTAGGTGAACTCTCCTTAGTCTAGGATGAGTTTCCCTAGAGGTACTAGTCTCACCCATGGGATAAGCTAGCTTGGCTTTGCCTTTTGAAAGCTTGGCAATGGTACCAACACTACTCAAGGTTTCTTTGAGTTTCGTAGGATCAAATCCAAGTCCACTCTTATCAAGGTAGTGTCTTTGAGAGACAAGCAACTCATCAAGCTTTGATGAACTCATAGAGAATTTAGAAAATTGAATTTCTAACATCCTATACTTTTCTTTCACATCATCAAGCTCAAGTTGCAAAGAAGTAGAGTTGTTCAAAATTATACATTCATGCTCATCCCATGTTCTCAACTCTTGTTCTAACTCATTCACTCTAGCATGCAAGGCATCCAAATCATGAATCTTTGAAGTATTACAATTTGTCATGTTACTACTAGAAGTATGCATAGATAATTGCTTTCTAAGATTTTCATTTTCTTTCATCAAAGCATCAAGAGACAAATATATATTATCATGCTTTGCATTTAGATCAACATACTTATCATTCAAGTCATTAATCTCATCCACATGTGATTTCTCAATTTTCACAAGCCTAGATATTTCTTTTGTAGCATGCTTGTATTTAGAAATTAAGTCACCATGAGCATCACATAATTCATCATACACATCACTCAATTCATCATAAGTGGGTAGTGTAGAATCATTTACCATATCATCCGGAATGGATGATAACTCTTCTTCCTTTGCCACCAAGCAAAGGTTGGCCTTGATTTCATCCTCTTTATCACTAGAGGTCTCCTCCACTTTGGTCACTAGACACACATCGTCATTTGACCTTTCATACTTTCTTTCCATCATTTCCCAAATTTGCTTTGCATTTGTACATCCGGAAATGAGGTCAAGTCCACACCTACTAAGAGAGATATGAAAGAGATTAATAGCATAAACATTTAAGCACATTAATTCAATATCCTTATTTGTCCATTCATCTCCTCTACTCCTACTAGGACAATGAGGACCATCCTTTACTACCCTCCATACATCTATGCCTCTAGATTTAATAAATATTCTCATTCTATTCTTCCAAAATGGATAGTCACCATCAAAGATATGTGGAATATCCATAGAAAGGCTTTCGGCCTCAACATGCAAATTTGTGTAAGTCATAAAAATGCTAATAAGGGTGTTAATCCTATGTTTTAGTAAACCGGCTCCGATACCAATTGATGGATCGTACTTAACACAAGAGGGGGGGGGGTTAATTGTGTCCCCAAATTCCGATAGGAATCTCTTTTTATAATTTAAAAGGAAATCAATGTCAATTAACAATTAGCACATAAATTTGAACTCTAATGATTATCCTAATCAACATTCATTTCAATGCAAGATGTGATACAATATGGTGAATGATCAATTATCAAATAATCAAGGAATTGCAAAAACAGATTTTTTTCAAGCAACACACTGTGCACAGATTTTACAACTCAAATTTCACCTAGCAAATCAAGTCAGAATTCAATGAAATTTGGTATGCAGTATCACAACACCCTAATGAATACTGTATCAAAAATTCAGATTAAAATTCAAAGTTTAGCTATGTGAACAGTGCACGGACAGACTAGTGGTTCAGAAAATTCTGCAATCAAAACACTTAATCAATCAACAAGCAAGCAATGCAATCAAGAAAGTCCACACAGCAATTTATAGTAGTTCGGAGACTCTTCTCCTACATCTACTACCTAGGTTCACCAACCTAGGATTTTCCAACCTCCACTAAGGATGTGGTTTTCTCAAGAGCTCCACAAAACTCACAAGGGTTTTTAGGTCACCCTTAAAACTGAAGATTTCAAGACAATCTTCAAACTTTACAACCAAGGGTTTCAAGCACTCCCTTAAACTCAACCTCAACAAGGTTTTTGCCCAATGAAGGGACTTTTACAAGTGTTCGGTATAAATGGTTCACTCAAGGTTTGCACTAAGCAAATAGGGTTGAGGAACACTCAAGAATCACAATATCACCTCACGGGTTGGATAGAAAATGAAGAATAATGAGGATTTTCGAATCTGAAAATAAGAAGCCAAATGAGAAGCACTCCCTCTTTGCAAAAGCAAAATAGTGAGGAAGCCTTTAGAGTGGCTTGGGTAGAAGCTTGGATTCAATGGCACAAACTAGCTTGAAAACTTTGAGAGCAAGAATTTCTTCAATATAATTTTGGCTTCTCCAAGTTGTATGAAAGGGAAGATCCTCTTTTAAAGGCAATTCTCTCCTATGCTTGCAGCCATTGGATCAAACTTCAAGAGTTGATCTCTACCATCCATTGCAGCTCCTAATCTTGGTCATTGATGATTTGAGCAAACAAATCTCCACCATAGAGCATATAGACGTTGCACATGCTCCTTTTTTTAAGTCAAAAATTGCAAGCAAGAAAGTTGTCTTATGCACAACCATTTGATCAATGTATGTCTTCAAATCTTGACCATTCAAACTCTCTTTAATTCTCAACCATGGATGTAGATTGTACTATGTCATCTTGTCCCTTCATTTTGAATCAAAGACTTCAAAAGTGATCCCTTAGTCAAGGATCTTGTTTGATTGCACCAACATAACTTTCTTGGTAGCACATGTCTTGAGTGAAAATGTCAAGGATCTTGTTTGATTGCACCAACATAACTTTCTTGGTAGCACATGTCTTGAGTGAAAATGTCAAGGATCTTGTTTGATTGCACCAACCTAACTTTCTTGGTAGCACATGTCTTGAGTGAAAATGTCAAACAAGAATATATCACTAATGATAGAGAGGACAAGGTTTGTCTCATATGATTGAAAAGAGTTGTATCTCCATGAAGACCACAACCAATAGCCTCAATGTTTGATTCATTCAACTTGATTAAGTGCCTTAGTGGAAAGTTGGCAAATATAGGATTTTTCATAGTTTCCTAGAGCTCCAAGCTCATTCTTAGAAACTGGACTTCGACCACTCTTGAACATACTGAATTCTGAGCCATATGAGACCACAATGATGATTAACCTACAAGCAAATAGGAGGTAGAACTCCCCAATTGCATGTAAGCTCAAAGAGCTTCATATAGAGCGCATAGGTTAATTATATTAGAAAAACAACCCAGAAAATTCATATTACTGCATGATAAATCATTTTATATGTATTAGAATGTCCATGTAAAATTTCATAACAATCGGAAATCGTTTGGTCACTCAACCAAGCAATTTGATCACTAATAGTGAAACCGATAAATTCTAAGTGTAAATTCAAAGTCATTTTGCAAACTCAGTGTAAATGACCTTTTCTCTTAAACTTTACTAAATCAAATATGTTCATAGTGATGAAACTAAGATGCACACGAAATTTCATTTAAATTGGAGTTCATTTGGTTCACTACGTTCACAAAGAACACATATGCACAAAATTAGGTAAAACCTAGTTTTGGCGGAATTTAAGCATATGACCAAATATATATGTGATGCACTTAATTTATCATGATTATAGTCCTAGAACATATATTAGACCTTCATGTGCATGTGGTTCAAGTTTCAAGTCATTTGGACCTAAGTAAGATAAATTATGATCATTAGAAGATTAATGCCCTAACTTAGTCCATGTATGTTTGTTTCCAAAACTTAATTTCCAGCACTATCTCAAAGATATATAGATACGAAATTCACATATAGATATACATAAGCCCTCATTTGTATATGCACAATTAAGATATTAAACAATTAACCAAATAACCATTTAAGCATGTTTTCTAGCATTTTAGGATATGTTCAAGTCAAGCATGCTCACACACATTTTAGTATACAATCATACACAATCATCAAAAACACAATGTTGACTAGACACTAAGTCTTGGTCCGACAATCTCTTCATATTCCATTCGTATAAATATTCAAAGGTAAGAATCATCATAAACCAATATCTTTCTCAAGAAATCTTCAAGGATGGATACTCCTAACTCTCCACCTGTAAAAAGGTCTAGAACTGATGAAGGTTCTACTTCTAAAGAAGAAGAAGGTGGAGGTGATCCCAGATTCAACCTCTCCCCTATAAGGGAAGACGTATACGAGGACGATCCTCAGAAAACCATCGAATCTCTACAAGAAGCTTTGATGGAAACCAAAAGGAGACTTAAAAAAAGCAACCGACAAAGTTCAAGACTACAAAAGACAACTTATGGTTTCAAGGTATGCCATACAAGGTGTTCGATATATGTCATGGGGCAGACAAGCAAGTACTCATGACCCAGATAAATTGCACGAAGCAATCACTGAGATCACAGTACAACTTGGATCTGTTGCAGATGGAATAGACAGTGTTCTTTATACCCTAGAATAAAATCTTTGTCCAACAACTTCTTCTCTTTATTCTTTTCCGCCTTTGACTTCACTTCTTCTCTTTATTCTTTTCTGTCTTCGACTTTGCCCACCTTCATTCTTCCTCAATATCAATCCCCGGATCCCTTGCTATCCTCTTCCATTCCTCAACCTTCCTCTCTCAATGTCACCAATATCGTTACCACAAAACTTGAACATGCTGACGATTATGCCTTATGGCGTACCCAAATTCGTGGACTTCTTTTACAATATGATCTTCTTGGGTATATTGATGGTACTATTATTCCACCACCATCCACAATCTCCAATTCTCTTAATCAACTAGTCCGCAATCCTCTTTATTCTATATGGCTTCACACTGATCAGACTGTGCGTAACTGGATTCATGTTACTCTGGCACGTCCAGTCCTTGAGGATGTTCACACTATCGACACTGCTGTTATTCTTTGGCAAACTTTACAACAACGATATCGTGATGTCTCCATGACTCGACAACTGGAGTTACGCCAACGTTTTCACTCTTTTCATAAAGAGTCCTTATCGCCTGATGTTTACTGTCGCGATCTCAAGTCTTTGGCGGATCAGTTACGTGATCTAAATATTTCTATAACTGAGATGGATTTAATTGCACAAGCCTTGCCTGTTCTTGACTTTGATTATAAAGATTTTGTAACCATGGTTGCTAATTTGGAGACTACTATTACGTACGAGAATTTTCGGTGTCGGCTTGTTGCATATGATGATCGTCGTCTACGTATGGACTCCCTTGTTTCGTCTCCTAATGAACATAAAGCTTTAACTGCAGCTGCTATCCCACCATCAAACTCTGTTGCCCCTATTTCAAATTATAGGAGTCGTGGGGGTGCTCGTAGGGGAAGGGGGCGAAGAGGTAGGGGAGGAGGTCGGTATTTTAGTACTGGGCATGGAGGCTCTTATTTTGGTCAGAGTTTTTCACCGACAAATTACTTCCATACAAGTCCTCGTCCTACTGGTTCTTCTACTGGTCCCATTTTTGGTCTCCCCAATTCCCCTTCTCCGGCACCGGTTATTCTTGGCTCCACTCCTCAGGCCACTTTATGTCAAATTTGCTATATACCCGGACATAGTACTGATCAATGTTACCACCGATATAACACTGCTTATACTCAAACAGATTTACGAAGATCCTTTGCAGCTATGTCTGTTTCTTACTCCGTTGATTATGCCTGGTATCCTGATTCAGGGGCCTCTGCTCACATGACACCATATGAAGGTTACTTATCCTGTATTTCTTCTTATTCTGGTAACAATAAAGTATTGGTAGGGAATGGCCAACTGCTTGATATTAATAAGGTTGGTACTGTTGTTCTCCACACAGCTATCAAACCATTAACTCTTCGTAATGTGTTTCATGTTCCCCACCTTTCTGCAAATTTACTCTCAGTTAAAAGACTGTGTCATGACAATAATTGTTTCACCACATTTGATGGTTCTGTGTTTTGTATTAAGGACAAGAGCACGGGAACCACACTCCTTCGATGCACCAGTAATGATGATCTTTATCCCATTCCTGCCTCATCTGTTCGGCCATTCCTCTCTGCATTGCATACTTCTACAACTTCTGCTGATCTTTGGCATAGTAGACTGGGTCATCCTCATTCAGTAGTTCTCCAGATTCTTCACAAATTATGTTCACAATTAGGAGTTATGTCTTCTCATTTGAGTTGTGTAGCTTGTAATTTGGGCAAATCTCATAGATTGTCTTTTTCTTTAAATTCTCATGAAACTACTGCACCTCTTCAATTAATACATTCTGATGTTTGGCAATCGCCTATTTTGTCTCCTTCTGGATATCGATATTATATTGTTTTTATTGATGACTTCTATCGTTATTCTTGGTTATTTTTCATGAGACAAAAATCTGAAGTGTATACTCATTTTTGCACTTTTCAAAATCTTGTTGAAAATCAATTCTCTTGTAAAATCAAAGCATTCCAAAGTGATGGGGGTCGTGAATTTGACAATCACAATTTTCTCGCTCTTTTCTCTCGATGTGGTAATGAGTTCCGAAAATCGTGTCCACATACTCCACAACAAAACGGAGTTGCTGAACATAAACACCGTCATGTACTTGATATGAGTCGAACCTTGTTGTTTCATTCGCAACTACCCTTCAAATTTTGGGCCGAGGACGTTTCCACATCTGTTTATCTCATAAATCGTCTCCCGATTCCAATCCTACAAGGTCTCTCACCATTTCACAAATTATTTAACCAGCTGCCACTTTACCATCTCTTTAAGACTTTTGGCTGTGAATGTTTTCCTAATCTAAGTGCCACGGTCCCACACAAACTTTCTCCTCGGTCAATTCGTTGTATCTTCATTGGATATGCTTCCCATTACAAAGGGTATCGTTGTCTCGATCCGGTCACAAATCATGTTTACATAAGTCGTCATGTTATTTTTCATGAACATAACTTTCCATACACTGAACTTACAACTTCTTTGACACCTCCTTCATCCCACACATCCCCTATCTATCTTTCTCTACCTTCGGCCCATATCTCTCCTCTTTCAACATGGTTTTCTACCAATGTTGAATCTTCAACCCCTGTCCCAGCTACCACCCTACCACTGACCCTACATTCCACCTCTCCACCCTCCACTCTATCACACGCTATAAATGTATCCCCAAATATGCCTAGCACTTTCTCACCCAATATCTCCAATACACCTCAACCATCCACTACCGTAACTTCAACTCACCCCACACTACCTGCTCCCGTAACATCATCTCAACTCACACCTGCCAACCCTACCTCGACAGCAGCGCCACCTTCTTCGCTTCCTACCACAACCTCCAATGTCCATATCGTGCAAACAAGAGCAAAATCTAGCATCACAAAACCTCAGAAATTTTTTTCTCTTGTTGCCACAGTTGATCTAGTAGAACCTACTTGTTATTCTCAAGCAGTTAAAAATCGATAAAAAGATAATTTTCATCCCTCAACTATGGGGCGAGTTTCATTTTTGTCCCTAAGCTTTTTTTTCTCCCATTTGCGTCCCTTAACTATTGAAAAGTATCATTTTCGTCATTTCAAGTGAGATTAAAGTTGGAAAAAACATGATCTGACGAACAATATGATGCCACGTAGGATTTCTCAATGGTCGGATTTATTCGAGGGATAAACATGATACTTTTCCATAGTTGGAGGACGAAAAAAGGAAGAAAAAAAAAGCTAAGGGATGAAAATGAAACCCGACCAATAGTTGAGGGATGAAAAGTACTCTTTTGCCGTTAAAAATCCAAAGTGGCAATCAACCATGGCTGATGAATACAATGTACTCATATCTAATGCCACTTGGGATTTGGTTCCGTTTACTGTCGGTACTAACATTGTTGGCTGTAAGTGGATCTACAGGATCAAGTACAATTCTGATGGTTCGGTAGAGCGGTACAAAGCCAGATTGGTGGCTCAGGCTTTTCATCAGAGACCAGGTACTGATTATCATGAGACGTTCAGTCCTGTTATTAAACCCACAACTATCCGCACAGTTCTATCTATTGCTATTGGGGCTAACCGGCCGATTCGACAACTTGATGTCAAAAATGCCATTCTCCATGGTCATTTACTTGAGGATGTATTTATGAGACAGCCTCTAGGCTTTGTACACCCAAACTTTCCTGATCATGTATGCAACCTTCGGAAAGCTATTTATGGTCTCAAACAGGCACCTCGAGCATGGTTTCAGCGCTTCAGTACTTTTCTACTTGCTAATGGTTTTCATTGCAGCCAATCCGATCCTTCCATGTTTGTGAATCACTCTTCATTGGGTACTTTGGTCCTCTTATTATATGTGGATAATATTATCCTCACTGGCACTCATTCTTCAGCTCTACATGCTTTTATTAGCATATTGTCGAAATAATTTGCTATGAAAGACCTTGGTGATTTACATTATTTTCTTGGCATTCAGGCCAATAGGTCCACACAGGGCTTGCCTCTCAGTCAGGAGAAATATCTCATGGATTTATTGCATCGGTTCTCTTTGGCCATGGTGAATTCCATGAAGACGCCAATGATTAGCAAGATCATGTTATCTCTGTTTGATGGTGACCTTCTATCAGAACCTACTCTTTATCGAAGTATGGTAGGTGCCTTACAAAACAGGAGCTTCTAAGGATGCTATCTTGTTGAGGTTATTCCCATTTTCTTTGCACTGCCTTGCCCGGAGGAAAGAATTTCATCAAGAATTGCTCTGCCATCTCATCCCAAGTGGTGATAGAATTGAGAGGCAAGGACATCAACCATCCCGTAGCCTTGTCCCTCAAAGAAAATGGGAATAACCTCAACAAGATAGCATCCTTAGAAGCTCTGTGAATCCTAAAAGTAGTGCACACATGCAAGAAAGAGCGAAGATGGACGTTGGGCTCTTCATTAGGAAGGCCATAGAAATTCACTGAGTTAGAGATAATGTTGATAATAGTCGGCTTGATCTCAAAATTAATAGCATTGATAAGAGGATAGCGGATGCTTGAAGGAGATGTAGCCCAAGTAGGTCTAGCACAATCCTTAAGATAGTGAGGATCAAATTGCCTAGGAGGGTTTTCAACCTCTTCATCACCATTTCTTCAATTAACACCTCCACCATTACCATTGCCATCATTCACATTCATTTCCCCACCAGGCTCACCAACATTCCTCCTTGCTATATTATCTCCCATGCCTTCCATGATATTATCAGCATGCTCTCGCCTAAGATTACAAAGTGTCCTCTCAATATCCAAATCAATATCAATCAATTTTGAATTAAGAGTACATCTTCCCAAGCTCATACAAGAGAAAGAAATTCTACAGAAAAATAAAAACCAATTAACACAATTGAAAACCTAATTTGACAAACCAATTGCCTCAATCCCAGACAACGGCACCAAAAACTTGACATGGATTTAATTGCAAGGCACAAATCACACAAGTAATAAAGAGATGAGTAAATTATTGTTTCCACTAGGGATGTGTTGGCAATAGAAATCAACGTCAAGCAACCAACAATTACACAAATTGGGTAAAAAGGATGAGTGGTTGGTTTTTGATTTTAACTAAACTAATTAAAAAGAACAAAGACAAATCAAATACAAGTATGTAATCGAAGATGGAAAGCACTAGGGTACTAAACTTCACCTCACATATCCAATTCAATTCCCTTGGTCCCTTGATCCCTAATTCATCTCTCAATAATGACAATCGATTTCCCAACCTATTCATTGTTCTATTCCTAGATACATCAAACGTATCTTCAATATAAATCCCTATTATTCCTAAGAATCGGATTAATATATCAAAAACCCATTAAGAACTATGGAAATCATTTAGCGATTGCATAAGTTACAAACCTATTTCCTATGGTTCATGCACCCTATGTCAGCCATGGCTTGAGGCAAACCCTAGATATCTCCTTCCGGTCTTAATCTAGGCAACAAAGCATTTAGATGGTGATCAAATATCCAAAAGCATTAAGCACACCCATAAACAATCAATAAGAGAGAGAAATCAAGAAATAAAGAAACCAAGTTTATCGAATCTTCAAGGTTTGGTTACATTAAGACCCTAGAAAAGAAATCTAGCCACTTATAGAGTCAAGATACATCATCAAGCAATGGAAATCATCCATAAAAACTAAGATAAAAGAGGAGAGAGAAAACCCTCTTGTGAACCCTCTTTTTCTCCAAGCTCCAATAGTGGCCTCCAAGGTAGAGAATGAAACCCAGCTCCAAGAACATCCCCAAAACCCTATTTTTTGCCCTTTTATACTTCCCCAAACTATTATGTCGTTTCTCAAACAAGTTGGGATTGTTTTGCCTTAATAACACGTGAATTTGGAACTTTTTTGCGAAATTACGCGTGCTATGAATAGTAACTCCGATCGATCGGAAATGAAATATGTCTCCATGAATTTTTGGGTGTTTTGGCAGGTCCAAACGATCAGGAATGGCTCCGATCGATTGAAAATCAGTTCTGGAGTCCAAATCTTCATTTTGCACTCTTTTCCTCCCTTTCTTGCCTTGGTACCTACAATATGCAAATATAGTTTTCTTAGGCAATATCAACTCTTAATCAACTCAAAATGGGATGAACTCATGTGTAAAGGATGCACAAATGTATGTATATATTTGACACATCAGCAACCGAAATGGGGTATGCTAGGATCGACAATGCAGCTTGACCATCCTTACCAGTATTACGAGCTTTCGTTTCTCGATTTTCTTGAAATCCTTGTGGTTCAGATAGGAATTACTTCGGCTATATAGAGCAACCTTGTGTTGTTGTAGTAATAAAAATCTTGCAGATTTATCAACCTTTTAAATCCATCCCATAGACTTAGGAACCACTTGGCATTATTAGCAGGTTTCACGGTGCCATCTGGCAATGTAATTCAACTCTTAAAGTACCATCAGTCAAGATTTGATACTGTTTTATACGATACACCCTGCCGCACGCATTTAAACTTATATCCAAAGTGTGAGGTAAACGTCCCATCCTTGTAGAACCTATGTACCTAAAAAGTAACCTATTAAAAGTTTTAATAGGACTTTTAGAATCGTGTCCTAAAATCCCAACTAAAATTAGGGGACAGGAATGCGGTGCTCTAAAGAAATATGCGTAGACATCCAAATTGTAGCTACAAACGGTTCTAATATGCACGAAAAGTAAAATATATACAACACTTAATTCATACGTAAAAGTTAAGATTGTTTGGTCTAAAACATAAATCAAATTGAGGGCTCGACGTTCTTTTCTGTAGTCTCCGCCACTGGTGCCTCAGTAATTACAGAAGCGCCTACATTCAAGATGTTTTGGCCCAGGACTTCTTGTTGAGGAGTTGGGGCTTCAATCTCGAGGACCAGGGGTCCAATTGGAGATTCCCCTCTTATGGCATCAGGGGCAGTTGGAGCATTAGTGCTTCCTAGTGTTGGCGATTCAACGACATCTACAGGCGATTTCTTGGCAGAAGGAGTTACAATGTTCTTTGGAGGCACACTCTCTCGAGGCGCCACCATCAGGCTATTTATGCTCTTCATCATCAATGACCCATTTCTTCTTAGGCCGGTAGTTTTCTAAAGCTAGTGCAACCTTCTTGAGCAGTAAATCCACATCCCAATTATAGTGCTCATTATTTTTGTACTGGGTCAGTAGTTTGAACCTTTTCATAGCTTGTCCAACGCCTCCCATGGCCCCGTCCTACATCTTTTTGGCTATTTCAACCTTCTGGGCCGTTTTCAGAGCCTATGTAGCCAAAGAGTCTCTAAGGAGGTCCATTTCCTTAGTAACATCACCAAGTTTGGAAGACTGTTTATGCATGTGGGATTCCATCATTTTCATTTTGCTCTCAACCTCCTCCAGTTGCTTGGTAACCTATTCCCAACATTCTTTGAGGTACTGTGCCTCTCTAGTGGCCTGTCCAATCCTTGATTCAAATTGATTGGCTTTATAAGCGTCGTCGTTGATTTTCTTTTCTAAAGCACTCAACGTTTCAGTTGAGCGCATTAGCTACTCGTCTGCTTCTTTCAATTTCCCTTCCAGATTCATGAAGGAGGTCTCTTTCCTTAGTAACATCACCAAGTTTGGAAGACTGTTTATGCCCGTGGGATTCCATCATTTTCATTTTGCTCTCAGCCTCCTCCAGTGCTTGGTAACCCCTTCCCATCAATCTTTTGAGGTACTGTGCCTCTCTAGTCGCATGTACAATCCTTGACTCAAATTGATTGGCTTTGTAAGCGTCGTAGTTGATTTTATTTTCTAAAGCACTCAACGTTTCAGTTGAGCACACCAGCTGCTCATCTGCTTCTTTCAATTTCCCTTCTAGATTCATGACTTGAGCAGACATTTCTGAGTTTTTGTTTTTCTCACCAACTAATTGAAGCCTCATTTCCTCAACTGAGGCGTCTGCATTAGAGAGTTTGTCTTTTAGGGATTTTACCATACCCTCTAGCCTTTCTTTTTCAGCTCTTTACCTGGTTAAACCATCAATTGCATTCTCTCCAGACCTTAGTATTCCTTGCAGAGCCTGCAAGAACACGAGGAGCGCAAACACAATTATAAACTATAACACTTGATTAAATTTTCTATAAAATGGCTATTACATTGAATATGCCAGAAACGCTTACAGTAAAGCAATGGGCCACCACGTAGTTGAATTGACTAGGCAAGGGCATAGAATCCAGCTTTCTAGCATCTTCTGGAAAGACAAACTCCTAATGCCTACCGGAGGCAGCACAGGAGCAGAAGTAACAGTCAGTGATTTGGGGACCCACATGGAATCTCTTCCATTTCACTCCCCGTGACGTCCAGTCTGGCCCTAGGTCGTACGCCTTCTTCTCCTTTGTAGTGTCTTCTTCTTAATCATCAAGTGGCGGTAGCTCAGTCCTTGACCCACTGGCCACAACTCCCCCTTGAGCGACTTCAGTCTCCAAGATTGTTTCAACAAAGTCAGCAACTACTGGGTCAAAATCCCATGGTCTTCCGTTTCGACAGCTTCCTCTGGCTCAGCTGAGACCACCCTTGCAGTGTTGATCTTAGGAATCCTTCTTGTCAAGGGACTTATATCCCCCTCATCCTCATCTTTCTCCTCGTCCAAGACTATGGGAACAGACATTGAAGTGGCAGAAATAAAAGGAGCACCATCTCGGCCCTTGGGCATAGAAGCTATTGCATCATGTAAAAGCTTTCTAGGAACTTCCATCCCGACGCCAGTATCTGGAGCCGTCACATCATGTTTAGACTTCTTTTTAGTCTCCGTAACTTTTCCTTTCCCTTTTCCAACGGGGTCCTCTTTCTTCTTTGATCTACGCTCGGTATGCTCCTCTGTCGTTTCTCTCTTTCTGGTTTCTTCAGTCTTCTTAGTCTTGGCGGCCTCAGCAGCGCGCTTGGCTACAGGAAATCCTCCTTCATAGGTCCCTTGGTTGTCCTTTAGTAGTTCAGCATCTTGCACTAGGGCCTCGTACAGATCATCTGCATCAATAACATCAGTGAATACGTTTTCAAACATCTCGTCACCTGTTAGAAGCAACAAGACAAAGGCAAACTATTATAAACAGGACTTCAACGGAAATACAGTACACTCGTTGCACTACGAGGAACTTACTGATGTATCTCCACAAGATGGACCTTTCCAAATTATAATCTGTCAAGATGTTCTTGCAAGACCTTTTGTGTTCCCCTAAGCCGTAAAATATGTTCACCCGCTCGAGCATCTCCGGACTCTTTTTTCACTTTTTCAAAAAGTTTCGTGACACTGCAAAGAAAAAGCGCATAAGATTTAGTAACAGTTACTTGCGGATATAGGAAGAATGAAACTTACTGTCAGCTTTATCCCAATTCAAATTTATATCCCCATGGAGTCCGTACACCAAGGCGCCCCTTGCGAAGATATATTTGTCTTTCTAATGACCAATGTGATCATTGGAGATAGTATCCAGAATCAGGTCTTCTCTGCCTCTCCGTCGTACCAAGGAGTACCTACCAGGCCCACTTTCCTTAGCATAGTATACTATCGCCAACTAGTTAATTCCAAATTCCAGACCTTCTATTTCAGCCAAACATTGTACACTCAGCATAATTCTAAGGTCGTTTGGCATCCATTGGCTCTGAGATATATTCCATACTCCACAAGCATCTGCAAGCAAGTTTGGGATTGGGAATCTAAGCCCTATCTTGAACATCTGCAAATGGAGACCCATCTTGGAACTTGATGGTCTACCCCCTCCTTATCAGCCCCAGGTCTGATTTCAATCAATGAATGGATTTTGTATTCACCTCTCAGGTAATCCATGTCACTTAATGCCAGGACCGATTTAGCGTTTAACTTTTTCTGTAGCAAAGGTCCTTTAATATGGTCATTCTTTGATGAGTCGTTGACCTTGACCTTTTTGTTATCAGCTTCTGTTTCTTCATCGTCGAACCTCTCTCCTTCCTACCCAGACCATGAGTAGTTAACGCTAGGTTCTTTATCACCTCCGATTTAACCTGCGAAGGCCCTAACGCTTCTAGACCTTTCTTCATTCTCAGAATCTTGATCACTAGACCGTGCCATTCTACAAAACCTAAATCCGAAGTAAAGAGAAACAAGAGTTACCTTTAGTTGATATAAAATGTGTGGTGGTTCTTCTCTTTTCTCTATATCCTCGCGAAATTCAGAAAGCTCTCAACGGGTCTTGATGGAGAGTTTTTTTACTCAAGTAACGTGGGACTAAATGAATTTTACGATTTTCAGCTTGGAAGTTGCACGTTTCCCCGAATACCCCTAAATCATCATAATGCAACGATATTCGAAATGTGCTCCCCAAGAAACCCTGGCTATAATTTCAAAATGTTACAGCACACGTCAGGTGCATTAAATGCCTATCGCTTCACAGTGCCACGTGGCAAAAATATTTCTTTTAATATTTCTTTAAATATGCATTCAAATATATGAGTGGGGACCTGCTATGAAATCAAGTCTTACGATTGTTGCAAGGCACTTTCACCTCCATGTGATGGTGTCTGCAAGGTTTTAACTTTATTACAAAAATCATTTCTTTAGTCAAACATATAATCAATTAGTCATCAGTTATATTTTTTGCTCCTATTCATAAAACTAATGTTTTTCTGAGTTTATAGTCGGGGTATACACGCCTTTTCAGGCAAAAGGAGTTGAACTCAGCTCAGGACGCCTCTTAAAGCTACGCATATTTTTTATGCTTGTCTAGGTTATATAAATCCCCTATTGGTTGATTATGCTATTGATCATGCAAATACCTTTTTGTCTTGATCCTTAGCAAAGATTGTACATTGCAAACGACTAATTGGGTTATGCATGACTTCAAACAAACGAAGTTATGTAGAGTTAATTCCAAACAAACGGAGTTCGGTTTCATCGAATAGCTATTACGCTAATGCCTATTTAGGCCACAACTATAGTTTCAATTCAACTTTTACACCAATGCCTATTCAGGCCATAGCTACAGCTTCAATCTAGCTTTTACGTTGACGCCCACGCTGGCTAACCCTGACACAATCGAGATACTTGACTTTCGTATTCTTATACTATGTCATCCTATCCAATGGGACCTAAGTGGCCAACACAATTCCTGGGGGCCAATCATGACTCTCATATAAATACTCTTCTCTTACCTTGGAGAAGAGGATCGATTCCCAAGAACATTACAAGCTACAAACCAAAACTCTACAAACCCTCACAAAATATAATCAGACAAAACACACACACCATCACTGGTCTTTCACCTCCGACAAACACTGACTTGATCGTCGGAGCCTCCACGACCAGCGCCCCCTAAATTGGTCAAGGAGCTCTCACAGTTGCTCTTGTTGTGACGTTTGTAGGATCTAAAGCTAACGATGGATCCCGTGAGGATAAAGTTGACCTTTCAACAATTGTAGTAATTTGTCCCTACAGTATGCACCTTTGGTGGACCAGTGGAGGGAAGAGTTTTTTTGGAGGATTTAATCCGTTGTCCAACCCCAAACCTTTTAGCCACAAACCTGATAGCCACAGTCTTTCCAAACTTCTGAAGGGTTAACAGAGTTCTTATGGACACAGTAGATTCCACTTCATGGCTATCATTGTCTTTGGAGGAGGTCTGAATAGAACCTACAAGTAACATCAACATATACTACCTACAGTAGACAAAATGCAGTGACTACAGATTCCAGAAGCTTATCAAAGTCACCAGAATCATTCAACCCTATGTCATGAGAAACAATGGCTAGGAGTTCTTCCACATTATGGGAGAATTTTTGGTTCACGTATTTAGCACACCAATGAGTGAATTCTGGAGTAGCTTGATGACATTCAGTGGAGGCAGAAATTCTTGCAGAAGACAAGATTGAAGCAAACATAGAATAGATGCTGATGAGAGCTTCAACTGACCACACTCCCCTGCCATAAAAGGTTTTGTTCTCTGAAATGTATAGTGGTAGAGGAACCATTTAGATGAGTCCAAACAGTCAGGCCAACTGAGCAGCACTGTAGTACTCCACCCCACATTTGTTGTTATGAGAGGACTCACTGAAGTAATAGGGGAGATCTCTTGAAGGCACGAAGTTGATCCATTGAGGCATAATATTTTCAACATCATCAGCAAGCTCCATGTCACTTGGGTCAGTGTTTAGCCTGTCTAGAGCTTGCCTTCGGTCAAAGGGAAACCAAGCAAAACTGGCAGACTAGGAGAAATATTGGTAGAAGTAAAAGAAGCAGTCTTGAAGCTGTGATTTAGATGCTCTACTTATTTGAATTGCAAACCAAAAGCAGTCCAAGTATGAGGAGGTAGGATTTCATTCAGGGCAAAAGGGGCTTAAAGTAGGCCCATAACCAGAGTTGCATAATCCATAGAGGGCCAGGGCAACTCTCAAAATCATACTCGATGAATAATCTCATAGTAGCGAAGTAGTACACTACCCCAGGAGCCCAGCAGAGGGCAAGCCTGGTGAAATCTATTATTGAAACTATGTCTTTGTGTTCTGCAGAAGTTTTCAGCCAAAAGGAGTAGGAGATATCTTTCACCTTTGGGTAAGAGGATGAGGCTTTTCCTAGAGGCTCAATGGTGTTTGTGGGCCCTCAAATTAAAAAAAATAGTATTATAGAAACATGTTCATAAAAAAATAAAAATAAATATTTGCATTCATTTTCCATCCAACTCAACTTAGACAAACAAAGTCTTATATTTTAAAAACCACTAGCAACAAACCCGCACTACGTTGTGGGTTATTACATTTTTACTTGGTCTAATACATCATCAATTCATTAACCATTAGTTATTATAGATTAGTTTATAATAAGCTTAATAAGGTGGTAGACTGTTTTTGACTTCAGGTAGTTCATCTAATGCTCAAATTTGTTATCTGAAATAATCTTATTAAACAAAACCAAAAGAAATAGTTTATATGTAAATGGAAAGTCTAAGTTAGATAGTGATGATCAGTATTGCTAGTACACAAATAGGATCAAATTAATTAAATATAAATATGATTATTCAGATTACAGAAATTAGACACATATGACAATATTAACAAATTTTCATGCATGCTTCAATGCATGAAGCACCTATATTTTATTGTCTTTTAGCTTTGATTCTAACTGACCTATAGGGTTAGCCTCAATGTGTTTGGGTTTTAGGCCACATAAAGCAAAACCACAAATAGATCTCAATAGCTAAATATCGACAAACAGACTAAATTAAACCAAGTGAGAAAAGGAAACAAAGCAATGAGTGATAATCCACAAAGGAGAAAGCCCTTTGAAGTGCTATAAATATTCATTATCTGAAACTTATATCATGTTTTCCCCAAACCCAACCAAAAACTCATTAACTACATTTTCGGTGTTCATTTGAGTCCCAATAGGTGCTTGATTTGAACGAAAATTAGAATATAGACATGACAATGAAATAGTACTTGGTCATTGCAAAAAGTCCTACATAAGATTAGTCTTTGTGCATTGGATAATCCTAGAAAATAGCCACTCATAAAAATTTGTTCAACCAATAAATAGTGAATGACTAATACTTTACAGAGCATAAATGTGTGACTCAAGAATGAGTAGTAGAGTAGTAACAAGGAATATACCAAAAAGCAGTTGACAAAACAACCAAGAGCAATACTCTTTAATAGATTCTAATGAATAATCAGCTTTTTGCATAGCTTAATTTTAAGAAATTCCAAAATAAATAACCTTAGGTGTAGCGAACGAAGAACTAAATGAGTCATAGACTTATGATAGAGACAATTGTATGCATAAAATGAGGAATAAGAGTTATTTGAGATGATTAATGTTTGATTGTGTCATCAATAATCTCTTCTTTAGATTTTTCTTTGTCCTTTCTTTTGTTGTAAGCAATTGTCTTCTTCTTTTTTTAAATCATGTAGTGGCTCCTCTATGTTTATTGTTTCCTTGTTTATGTAAAAAAAATATTTATTTATTTATAAGTTTGGGCATGCAAATATTTTCTAATGCAAAGCTTCATTTAGAGGATATATTTCATACCTTTTTCTTCTTTGGTATATCTATGGAGCAAAGTAGATATTGGTTATCATAATCGTATGCATTAGAATCTTCAAACACTATATGCTGAGTACGTTTCTTGCAAACAATTGACCTTGTTTTTTGTGGTGTACATACTTGCATATTTGTTTCTAATAGGGTCAATGGTTCTTCGTCGACTGTGATCAATATTTCAAGCTCTTCAGGAAATATTTCTTCTTGTTTTTCCCCTTGAATGACCTTTTTTAACCATTTGTGTACTTTCAAGTTGCCTCTCCTACTTTGGTTCAATTTCTTTGACATCATCAAAGATTTTAGAGGCTTTGAAACATATGTATGTCATATTCTTTTTGTTGAGATTTACTGTGACTTGGAAGTTATGGTAGATTGGGAAGATTTTAACAATCATTTGTGACAGGACATATCGATTTGAATCGTTCATTGATGTCATAGTTGCTGCTGAGATTCCAATTATTTTCTCCGCATCTCTTCCGAATATTGTGAATTATTGTCTGTCTAGTTTCATCTTCAACAGTTGCATTGAGTATGTAGCTGTTTAAAATAAAGATCATTGTTAGTCTAATAACTAATTCAAACAACATCTTTAGTCTCATTTATGGTAAAATAATTTAATAATTTTTTTGGCTTACTTTGGGATTGGTTATTTGTTGACGACACTACATTTTGAGCATAGGTTCTTCTCTTTAATTGGTTTGCTTGCAGTGTTGCATACTAGACATGTTGTATACCACCATCGATCTTCTACATCTATGCTCTTGATTTTTGCTTTACATGTGAATTTTTCTTTCTAGTCATGATTTTGAAGCATTGTAGCTATTAATCACAGAGGTTTCTAGTTTCTCAATAATAATTTCATGCATTGTAAAGATTAATTACTTATTGCATCGCGTTGTCTATCTAGTAGCAATAATTCAGCTACTATCTTCTTGTTTCTCTTCATCTCTCATCTTCAGGTTTTGTGATCCTAGCTTCAATTCTAAGCATGATTTGGAGAGTTCTAGGTTGGATAATTCTGTATTTAGGAAATGGAAAATTGGTATTTTTTATATGAATATATAATTTTTAATATTTGAATATAGAAGTTTAAGAGCAATTATACAAACATACATGCTTTTGTGAATTTTGACCTCTGGAATTTATAAATTGAGACATATTCTTGAGGCCGATGTACTACTAAGAATAATTTTACCTAATTTGATAATGGAATAGTAGTACATATATAGCACATTAGCACATTAATAACTTTTTGCACATTAGCACATTAATAACTTTTTGCACATTAGCATCTGTTTTTTTTTTGTTAACTATTCTATTTCAAATGCATATATACCACATTTTTCAATTCACATAAAAAAGTCTAATTCATAACATTATTTTCTATGTGTAGACTCTCGTACATACACACACTTTGCTATATAATAATATGTTTGCAGGGTTTTCAATTTCCTAGTTTGGCAATGATTGTGATTAGGGAGTGATATTATCACTACTCTATTATTCTTATACTTTCAATAATATGTATTTTTTATTTATTTCATGAATGCACACTATAGAATTAGACGTAACATATATGCATTAAATTAATAGCATAAATGTTTAAAGAAACACTAAGCTGAATTAAAAAAGCAACTGTGGTTTGTTTTTGTTGTTTATGGTGTATGGTTTTTTTTTTTGTTTATGGTGTATGATTTTGAAGGAAATGAGGCATATGTGAGGTTCCTTGTTGCACTATTCATAGAATTTGTATACTTTATTCTATAGATATAGTCTATAGAATTTGTTACACCACTCGACGTTAACATGTGCTTGGTTGCAAAGGAGCAAATCGTTATCATATAGAATAACAAATCTGTTGCAAGTGAACGTTATGAAAAAATATGGTTATCCATAAAATTTGCATATAGCCATTGCATCATGATAATTATGTATCATGTAACGTGATCCTCTAGTAAAACTCGATGGTAATACAATCCATTTTCCAATTTCACTGCCATTAATATTACTGCTTGCATATGCATCACATAACCTTGATACTTCTTTGTTCTTAGTTTCTTTTGGTTAAAATGAATGAAATTCAACCTTTGTTCTTCCACACATGAGTACGCATCAACTATGTATTGTTGAAAAAGTTTTCCACTTTTGATTAAGGTTTTCCTTTATCACGTATTTGTTGCAACCTATACACATAGTATTATCTTATAGTTATACATGTTCTTTCTATAGCTCTCTTAGATGTCATATCTTGATCTTTTAGGCCTGTCGAATAACCATCTTCACCATACGAAAATATAAGCGGCAACTGCATTGCCATAAAACTCAAATGTAGTTCATCAATATGTTTTAAAACCTTCAACCTTGTCTCGACAATAATATCTCTATGCTTGAAACTACAGCCGAAAACACATATTATCAATCTAGTAATTTCTGAGGAGATAGGTGAGTTATATTCTGCATCGTCGCTATTTCTTCATCCACGTAATCTCAATTTTATAGGTCTAATGTCACTTTCTTGGAATCTATCTCTTGTCATTCTAAATGCCTTAGTAATCAAATTTATCTCATCAATTATGATAATCAATTCTCTAACAATTTATTCATCTATCAATTCATTATCATTTGAACCAACAACCATCATTCTATTAAACACTTCATGCTCTGTATCATAGATATACAACTGTGTGAATTTAGGGTGCTCCTTAATTGTTGGTAGCACAGATCCAATCTGAAGATAATTTTGCCTACCAAGCCTAAACACATATGGACCTGCAGACTCGTTTATAGTCCGATCAATTTTTCCAACTAGAGAAGTAAACGCAAACATCGAATTGAAAGTCCTTATATTTTTTTGGAATATCTTACATTTAATTAATCCTTAACAATTCAACAATTCATCAAGTAACAAAGGTGTTGGTTTCAACGATGGAAGATTGATTTTTCCTCCTCGACAACATAAAGAATAAACTGGTCTATGTTTAGAGTTTGATTTCAAGCGTTTTGCATGGCAAAAAATTGCATAACAAAATTTACATTCTAACTCTGGTGCCACGAGGTTTGAAGGTTGTATATTTTCTACTTGAGCCTTGGTAGTTTCATGGAATCCTTCATGATTATCAACAACTTGGTCATTTTCTAATGTGGTCAAGGTCAGAAATGTATCATTTCAAATATTATCAAGATGACTTAATGTTGTCTTTTTTCTCCAACACGATTTCTCATCAAACTTTTTCGCTTAGATCGATTCTGTTGCTACTCTCGACAATCTCCATCCTAATAAAATGTCAAAAATTTAAACTACTAATATAGTAAATAAGGGAATTTGGAATTAGCAGAACTGAATTTAAAATCTTATTGTTTCTAGATAGAGAATAAATAAATTTAAGGGTGACTATGAAGAAACACTTTTAAAAGTATAAAACATAGTGTATGAGAAAAAATATACTTTACCACAAGAAAGTGATAATAAAAAAATATAAATGATGGAGAGTTATGATAAGTTAATAGAAAAATAAAGTAATAATTAATTTTAGCCAATCAACACCTTTTAAAAAAAAATTAATGTTAAAATAAAGTGTTATGATTGCCTGAGAAATTGAAGTTGAAGAAGATGTAACTATTGGAAAGCTAGTGAATACTCTAGATTTACAGCAATATCAAGACATTTGATTCTACGGGGAGAAAAACTCCTATCAACTATCCATATTTTTCAAACGATATTATTTTACTCTACACTACAATATTTCATATATTATATAAAAATATTGGAACACTGAAAAAAAAAACTAATAATGCAACTTCAATTCATGCATATCATCATCAATCTATATATATATAATGGAGGATCCAAAAGGCTTCTCCTTAGTGCCACGTGGATGCCTCTAAAAAAACCTACACAAAAAACAAAAGAAAAAATTAAATATATTAAATAACTTTAAGACCCACAAGCACATACAATTAATAATATACAAATAATTTTAAAATGATATTTAATAATACAACAAATAGTCATATCAATTATCACTTATTAATTGCATATAAAAACAAAAAGATAAAAGCTTAAATGAAACATATTCACAATATAAATTTAAAATAACACACAAAAACATATAATATCACAATAAAGTTCTAAGACATACTACAAAAACTTCATGGGAAAAATGAACAATTTCAACAAAATTCCTAACGATATGTCCCTACAAATCATGGAATTAGTTGTCAAACAACAACCAATGATGATGGAAAAGATCCAGTTTAGGATGCATTCTTAGGAGATTTCATAAAGAATGATCCCAATGATCCCGTATAAGATAATCCCTTAGTGGATGATCATACAAATGAAGAATTTAATCAAATGTGAGATACATAGTACAACAAATTATATATTATATATGCTTATTGACATAGTATGAAAAATTGTGGCTTGCTGACATAAAAAGCAATAATAAATGAGATGTAAAAATTAGGAGATAAAGAATGTGCGCTATATTTTCTATAGAATTTATAATTTATGAGATGTTTTTAGTTATTTTACAACTTTGTTAAAAAAACCAACCCAAAAAATAATTGTTAAACTCCGAGCATATTTTTTCTTTATGCATCAAATTTTTCTCTCATTCTTAGAAAATTATTTATTAACATATTGAGAAAAATGTATTGTAGTTATTTGTTTATCTCATAATTATTTTCATTTTCTATAATTCAAGCTTTGTTATTCATTATGGTAATAAAGTATCGAAAAATTATCAAAAATATTTATTTTTTAAATTAATTATGTGTAGCGCGAAGCGCGAGCATGCAACTAGTTCATTTTGATAATCAAAGAAAAGTTGTGCAAAATAATTGATATTCAAAATAAACGCTTAAGCAATATAGTCATCTAGATGATAAATAGTAGCGAAAATTATGGACAAAACAATTTGTAATTTTTGTAAGATTATTGATTGTAAATAGTAGCGAAAATTATGGACAAAAAAGATAGAATAGTTCGATAGACACATAGCTATCCATGTTGATGAATGAAATGGCATAAACAAAGTTTGACTTATATTTGGACATTCTTTTATTGAAAAAAAAAAATCAAACATAAATGGAGAGTAGAAAAAATGACTTAACAGAAATCCGTTTGTTAGTATAACATCATAAACTTAATTTGATTTGTTTTAAATATTGTAATTATTCCAAAAAAATATAATGTATGTAATGCAATTGTTGATGCAAATATTCAACAATCGAAGTTTTGTGTTGTGAAACAAACAATCCGAAATTTAATGACTATGCAAAGAGGTACAAGGATAGACACGCGAGATTACGTGGTTCGGCTTTTTGCTTATGTCCACGGTGAAAGTATATAAGATTGTTTTTATTCTGAATGAATGCGTTACAAGGAAATTATAGAATGAAAGATAATCCAAAACTGTTCACCCCCACCCCCCCCCCCCCCCCCCCCCAAAAGATCCTCCTCCACTGTAGGTTAGGTTCCTCCTTTTATACTTGTCTTCAGCGGTTGTGTTTGTTTGTAGCAGTTGTAAAGGTTTGAAGCGGTTGGTGCAGTTATGTGTCCATTTAAGACATATCCCTTTATCGGGTGACTGCTTTATTTTTAGCTTCCTCCTTCAACTTTTATCAGCCTTCTGATCGACTTCTGTGTATCGGCCTTTTTATTAGATGTTCGATCAAATGTATTGCCTTATTGACCATATCCTTTTGGACTTGTGTTTTGGTCTTAAATATGTTGGGCTTTGTTGACCTTGTCTCTTTGAACTTACATTTAGGTCTGGCCCGTTGTATGTTCATTAGGCATTATTGACCTTGTCTCTTTAGACTAATGTTTAGGTATGGCCCATTATATGTTTGGATTGGGCTTGTTCAAATTTTGCCTATACAGTTTGCCCCCTATTTTACAGTTGATATTGACTCAAAAATATTTTGTTTTGAGCTTCGTCTGTTTGAGGCATTGTCTTTTGACTTTCGTTTTTTGATTCTATGTGGTCTTTTTATTGTCTTTTTGCACATCGTGAATTTTTCTTATTGTTGAGTTTTGCTTTTTCATCCCTTTATAAGGGCTTTCTGGTTAGCTTTTTCTTGCAAATACTCCTTCAAAAATTTTCTTTGTTCATAGATAAAAGACGATTACATAGTCGAAACGAAAGACACTTTAGAACCACACTCGCGAAGCGTTTTCTACTGCTCTTAAAATAGACTTAATATGGATAGAAATTTCTAAGAGTGAGTCAAGAAGTCGTTGTGGATCTTTATTAATCGCCCTCACATGAATCAAATCATATATCTGGGTTAGGGCGTTCAAGGAATTCTGCAAAGTTCTGGTGAGATCTTTGCAGTGTCTTTCAGTATCGTGAAGGTATCCTTCTAGATCCTTTACTTGTCCTGCTAGGTCTCGGCATTGCTTCGCTTCGCTTCTATTGAAGAGGTTTATGAGTTTCTCCAATTCTACACCTTCTTCTTCTTCAACCTTAGCCTTCTTTTCTAGGTCGAGTATCTCCTGGAGGTGAAGAAAAACTCATTATAAAAGCTTCAAGACTTTCTTTCTTTACACCCTTTTCCTCCATATCCTTTTTATTTAAAGGCAGGGAATGTGAGACATTGGACATTGGCAATTAATTCTCATTGGGTTACTAAGAGTTGCCATTATTATCATCGGCTTTTTAGCCTCTTTCTAGAAAAAACTCTTGAATCTACGGTTGTGATTTTCTTAAAGAATTGCTAGAGAAAAAGAGATGATTGATGTGGAAGATATCATTTTGCATAATGCATACGAGTTTACGATTGGATATGAGTTCTCTGAGGAGGAAAATAGTTCGAAAAGAAAAATTAGTGGGAAGCTAGTCTGCCCACTTCTAAGAATACTTGTTCTAAGGGTAAGAAGGTTACAGAGGCAGTTGTTGAGGATGATGGGGATAAGGATTTCGTTTCTAGGGTTATGGAGGTAGATTTAGATAAACTTATATAGAAGTTTAAGATTCTTGCCAAAATTGAAATACGGGTCTCTACTTCTGATGAATTAACCATTAACGAGGTTCAGGGTTGTACTTTCGTATATATGCTACCATTTAAAAATGGGTTTAAGTTTCCTATCCCTCCATTAGTTGGGTATGTTATGGTTTTCTTCAAGATTGCCCTATGTCAGTTAATGCCAAAGTTTTGACGTATTTTGAATTCCTTGCTGGTATCTTTTTCAAGAGAATAAAAAGGACCTTGGAAGGTATATGTTAACCAAAATGGATGAATTTCCTCTGATGACTAGCCTTCCATCCAGTGATCATAACTGGTAGAAGAAGTATATCCTGGTAAGGAATGAGGCTGCCATTGGAGATAATGATCATATACCTACTACTTGGTAGTTTCCATGTAAGAATGACTAACTTTTATTCATTTTTCATATTTTGGTTTTGTAATTCAAATCTTGTATTGTAGGTGGATCTCCTAACTTCATCATTAACGACGGAGCTAAAAAGAATTGTCAGTTGTTCTTTAAAAAGTTCCAAAGGTTGACAGAGATTGGAAAGTTATCTATCCTAAATATCTTTCAGGGAGTAAGTTACTTTGAATATTCTATTTATGCATTCTTCTTTTGGCTTATTCTGAAATTTTAATATCATGTCATAGGGGTTCATATGGCTCCTAAGAAGGTTATTCCCTTGACTCTAAGTTAGCTTATGGAGAGAAAGCAAAACAATAAATGTTTGAAAGAAAATAGATCCAAAAGCAAGAATCAATCTATCCCTGGTTCAAAAAGTTGTTTGAGAATAATTGAAGAGACTTAGGAGGAGAATTTGGGTAGTGGAGATAAATCTCTATCTCTGAAAAGAAAAATAATAAGGTGAAGGTTTCAACTTCTTCTTTGGATGATGAGCCTTTCGAGAGAAAGGCTGCTGAGATTGTACATATTGAAGACGATGAGAAGATGAAGGATGGTGAGGAGAAAGAAGGTGCACATCCTCCTTCACATACTCCTCTTAAGACTCTTATCTTAAGGTAGTTAGTTTTCTCTTCTAGAGTAGGGGCTTCATCTTCTGAGCCCTTGGCTAAGAATTTTGAGATGTCTATTCCAAATGTATCTATAAATACCAAGTCAGGGGAACTTTTTGCTGATCTTGAAAAGCTGTTGTACCCATTAGGTTTTGAAGCTCTTCCAAAGCTGGATGTTGAGGATTCCTCTCTTTATAGTCTCTTTCACACTTTTCACATTTGTGTTAAATTTATTTAATTTTGATTCCTATTGATCATAAGTTTTCAATTGATCTTTGTTTTTTATTTTTTGTCTCTTTCAGTTCGATTGCTTCTTAACAAGGAAGTCAGGAAGCCAAAGGATGAAATGAAGAACTTATATTCTATGAATAGCATCACGAAGACTAATGCTAAAAAAGCTAAGGGAAGAGGTCAAGGTTAAGTTAGACAAGACCCAAGAAAAGGCTGCCGAAGTGTAATATCCTGACCCGATTATACACTATTTATGATATTTTGACACGTTGATCGAGGTGGAGTGAACCTCGGTAATCGTGAATCGGGATTTAGGGAGAATAAATATTAAATCAAGATAAAACTATGAAAATATTTTTAATAAATGGGGGATTTAAAAAGAAAATTATTGTCGCAAGAATTACTCAAATTGGATTTAAATTGGATTTATTATAAATTTTTGAAGTTAATTTGAACATTTTAGTTAGGGGTGTTTTTGAAAGATGGGTGTTTTTGAAAGTAAAACATTGTATAAAAGAAAAATTAAAGAAAATAAGAAAAATAAAAAAAAATGCAAAAAAAACCCTCTTCTCTCATGATTTTCTCTCTCTCCCCTCTTTCTCTCTCTAAAACGGGTTAACCTGTAATTTCATGATTCCAGCGACGGCGACGGTCAAGGCTGGTATCAAAAGAAGCGTACGGACGAGACGAGTGTAACCCAACTTGAATCACGTCGATCGGAGCTCCGATGTGGGAGAAATCTGAGATTGAAGTTCCGGCGACCGTGAAATTTCTTTGGTCTATCCGGCCGATTCCAGGGACGGTTTGGCTTGATTCAGGTACCTATGAGTTCATTTCATCGAGCTCTTCAATTTGATATAAGATTTGACAGGTTTGGTTAGCCGGATCGCCGGCGGTGACGTTGAATGGGTTTCGGCAGAGTTGACTCGGTTGACGGATGTGTTGATCGGTTCAACCCAGTTTGACCCGGCTTAACCCAATTTTGACCCATTTCACCTGGTTTGACCCGGTTTAACGCATTTGACCCGGTTGATCCATTTCACCCGGTTTGACCCGGTTTTGACCCATTTGATCCGGTTTGCTCGTTGACCATTGACTTTGACCGTAGACCATAGTTGACCGAACATATTTTAACTGTACTTTCGTATAATGTGTTTTTCGATTTAGACGATGATTCTGGTTGAGATTTGAAGCAGGTAGAATTTCAGAGTTAGGGGTTTATTGGGGACGCGTGCGTGGTATTCGGTTTCCGATTTTCAGGTAGGGGTTTTCTATGTATCTTGCGTGTGATTCTAGAGTTCTGGTTTCACGGACTCTTATTATATTATGGTTCTGTCGGTTTCCGGGGGTGGAAATACGACCTGTTTGTATGATTTATACGTATTTTATGTTAATTATCATTGTTGGTACGTCTTTGGGAGTGAGATGATTGGAGGTGGTTGAGGTACACTGTGGGGCCCATATAGGAGCCCAATATATTGGATTATGATGGATTATACAATAAACTGGGTACGTACCTGTAGACCATCTGTGGTGAGGTGCATCATAGGGGACGCTCTCTGGTGTAGGCTATGCTATCGGGATATCCGATCCTCATCCAGTTTCGGTGTGGACCTGGACTGGGAGACACCCTACGGGGATTAGTGTGGGTCCAGGGGTGGATTATGGATTATCGGAGACTGGTGTTTGTGGTTACGGTGCTGTATAACCTTATCGGCTACCATATTACTTGGTTGAATTGCCAATGATTGTATATTTATTGTGCTGCATATTATGCGTCATATTCCTGAATTTCTTATTTTTTTTGATATCGGTGTTCCCTTTCTATGCCCTACTGAGCTTCTTGGCTCACCCCTCTTCTTGTTTCCCTTTCAGGTGAGTTGGATTTAGGTGATGCTGGTCAACGGCGGGACGCTTGAGCTGGTGAAGCTGTTTCTTTAGCAAGTTTTGAGGATTTTGGGTTTTGTATTTGTATGTATGTTACTTATTTACTCAGTCTGTTCTCGGGTAGATAAGTCTTCTTATTTCTGCTGTTGTATAGATACTCCGATGTTTTCGATAGGTGTATATATGTGGTATTCTGGAGAGACTATGCCCATGTTATATTTCAGGAGTTGTTACTATGTTATATATTTTATATATTGATTTAGGTATATTGGATTAAGGGTTGGTTCGGGGGATGGGGTCCCCTGCCGGTCACGTTCTTATGGGTTTAGGTACACTTCGGTATACCTTAGGAGAGAGGGGCGTGACATGAAGGCTTAAGAAAGCCGAAGATAGATATCCAGAATTAGAGCAGAAGTATATTGCTCTGTTAAAAGATTTTGAAGAATAGGGTGTCAAGGTATCCAAGCTGGAAGAGGAAGAGAAGAAGATTAAGAATGAACTTCAAGGTTATGAAGCCAAGCTTAAAGTGGTCGAGGATCGAGCGAATTGGCTATCCGATGAATTAGTAGAAACCAAAGAGGATGTAGAATTTTACAGAGATGAATGTTCTATTGTTGCTGGCAAAGAGAAGATTCGTGCCTTGGGTGAAGCAATGAAGCAACAAAAAGCTAGTACTTGACAAAAGAGGAGATTGATTAGATGATCAAAGAATATGAAGATCTCCAAGCCAGCATGGTTCAGACTTTCATGTCTGAAGCCAAAGATGATCTATAGGCAAGGGCTAAGGATGACTTTTTCTTCTCTTTACTTCTAATGTTTACTACTTTGATTATTTTGACCCTGTAATCCTGAATACTTTAATGTTCTATTATTTTGATCTTTCTAGTAAATCAGTTTCTTTTCAAGTAAATCCTAAACCTAATTTGCAAGCTTACATAAGAAAAGGCGGATAAAAAACTCATAAACCCGAACGAAATTTCAAAGGGATCAAAAGACTTATGATTTTTTACAGAATGAACTTGGCATCGTTCTTCATGTGTATTTCGTAATCCTCCTAACGTATTTCCTACACAATAATTCTGAGAATACCGAGAACAACTAGCATCAAGTTGTTATTTATTCAGATTGTTAGGCACTTATATATGCATCAAGGCATATATATGCATATACTCGATCATATTGATAGATATATACATTTCAACGATTCATCATTCAGACCCCCCTATATATACATTATTTTTACTTTTTACTTTTTTAGGAAAGATATAACATAAGATTTTTGATATTCCAACTATTGTTGAGGATCTTTGCTTCTTTGGTCTAGAGTCTGTATGCACCATGGCTGATATCGTCTATTATCTTATATGGTCCTTCCCATGTTGCCCCAATTTACCATAATTCAATTGCTGTGTATTCTGGAAAACTTTGCGTAAAACCCAATCATCGGGCTTGAATTTCCTAGCTTAGACCATTCTACTATAATATCGTGCAACATGATGCTTGTAAACAACAGTTCAGATGGCAGAGAGATCTCTTCTTTCATCCAATAAGTCCAATTCTTCTGCTAAAGAAATTTTATTTGATCAATCCATTTTCCAATTGAAATGTGCCTAAGAAAGTCCAACTTTGACAGTGAGGACAACTTTTGTGCCATAAGTCAATGAAAAGGGCAATTCTCGAATTGACGTTTTGGATGTTGTCCTGTAAGACCATACTACTCCAGGGAGTTTGTCCCCATGCTCCTTTGGCTTCTTCAAGCTTCTTCTTCGAGGTTGATATTATTATCTTATTTGTGGTTTCGGCTTGACCGTTCATCTACGGATGTCTTGGTGTTGCAAAACATAGCTTGATCTTCCAAGTATCGCAAATATCTTGAAATTTGTGATGCATAAATTAAGATCAATTATAGCATACTATTTCTTGTGGCACACCGAACCCGCAAATGATATTTTTCCAGATGAAGCTTTTTACCTCCATGTCTTTTATTTGCTTATATGCTTCAACCTCAACACATTTGGTGAAATAGTCTGCTATTAAGAGTATGAAGACTTTTTATCCTAGTGTCGTGGGTAGTTTAGTTTCCCTACTATGTTCATTCCCCATTTCATGAATGGGTAGGGTGATACGATAGAAATCAAATCAGATGGTGGTTGTCTTGGAATTTGGGTGAACCATTGGCATTTGTCACATTTGGCAATATAAGCAAATGCGTCACTTCATAGAGTTGGCCAGTAGTAACTTGCAGTCAAGACTTTGCTTGCGAGGCTCCGTCCTCCTGAGTGATTGCCATAAAAGCCTTCGTGTAGTTATGCCAAGACATATTGTGATTCGTCGTTAGATAGGCATTGTAGTAGAGGGCCAGAGTACGAGCATATGTATAGACTTCTATCAAACACTGTGTAAGATGACACTTTTCTCTGTAGTGCCTTGGATTCATTCTTCTCTTCTGGCAATCTTCCTTCTTGTAGATATTGGATGAAAGGTGTTGTCCAGTTGGTGGCCTCTACATATACGGCAAGCAATTGTGTTTGAATGGGATCCAGACGCATGCCCCCAAGTTCAAAACTCTTCTGCTTTTCCTTTCCATCCTTAGCAAGTATCTTCTCCACCTTAGCTGGAATGGATGAACGAGCAATGGTCTACATTGCAATCTTGATTGCAATCTGAATCGAATTCTACATTGCGGCAATGAGTTTGATTTCTAGCTCCTTTAACTTTGCCTCCCATGCATTGGTCCGCATGGCTTGAACTGGACTTGAAGGCCTACTTGTAGTGGCCTTCACTCTTGGTGGTGGACTTTGAAGAAGTGGCTCTCCTTGAAAAGTTGGAAATGATTGATTTAGTCCTGCGGTTATAGGATCTCCCTCTGGAAGTTCTCTTTCTATTGCAATATCTTTATCAAATCTTTGAGTTTTTGGCGACATTTTCAATCAGATTGATTGTGGTCCCACCAGGTGTGCCAAAAAGGATGTTAGCTCTATTTGGTTACAGATGCCAAAAAGATCACCCCTACCCTTTATGGAGACGGGATCGTTGTGATGATCAGACGATTGCAGGTGGGCCAGAGACTTGCAGTCAGTCTCAAAGTGTAAAAACCATAATATATGGTGATTGCATTGATAATCTAACTTCTGAATCAAATGATTGTAAGGAGAAAGGGTTTAAATCATGGTCTCAATATGAAAACTTCAAGGAACTCTAGATCCACTGAAGTGCGCTTCACTAGACAAATAAAAAATGAACGAAAATGCCAGAATGTAACACTTCATTGATGAACAAAGATGTACATTGAGGTTGAAAATAAGAGTGTGCAAGAACAAAGCTTGAGAACAAGAAAATTAATAGGAATGCTTGAGAGCTTGAGAGCTACAATGTTTGAATGTTTGAATGTTTGAGCCGATGAACTGAAGTTTGTGTTTGTTTGATGTGTGTGTGTCATCTTCTCTTCTTGCTTTTATACTGCATCAATACCTCCATGTAAGCTAGAACTTCGCCCATATCAGCTAGAAAAATGGTCATAACTGTCATGACTATAGTGGCCCGAAATTCACTCCATTATGCTCCATCTTCTTCAACCGTCTCTTCTGAAAGCTCCATGTCTCCAGAAATTGTCTCCATGCTGTTAAATTCATGCAAAAATAGTTCTCCATGATTTTGCACCTAATTTGGGCCAGATAAATCACTAATTAACGGCCCATACCCTGCAACTAAGCTCGGCCCAAATAACCACACTTCGTCCAGCCTGTGCGACCAGATTGCAGCCTAACCTCCAACGCGTCTATCAAGCCCATACTCTGACCTCTTAGCCCAGCCCAGCCCAGCCCATAAGCCTGCATAAATATGGTGTAAACAATATGCAGACGCATTACATAGTTGATATATATATACACACACGCAGACAGTGCATTGCACTGTTTGCCTATATACACATGTGTGTTGCACATGTATATATATGTTTGTATATATATATTACATATAATATATGTATATATATATATACATATTTTATATATAAATAAATAATGTATGGTGTCTAGTTGCACTTCGGGGCTGGCCCTGCCTGAAAAATGGAGCCCATGCCCTCCCTAGGCATTGGGCCGGGCTGCCCAGGCCCTATATAATTTTGGATCGGGCCCGGCTTTGGCCTGCTAGCTCGGGCATGCATAGGTCCTCGGGCCAAATGGTGACCCCTAATGGTTTGTTTTGACTGTTAATGTGGGCTTGATTTGATTTGAATCTTGATTTACATTTGAGTATCCAATTTTGACCTTTCCTTTCGTTTGATTTTGGATTTGGACCGGGCTGGACTTTATTTGGGCCGGAGTGTACATTTGGAAGTTGGGTCGTAATTGAGCAACCGGTGTGCTACGTGGGCCTGGTTGGCCCAATTTAGTTTTAGTATCTAAAAGTCAGATTTTTATGTACAATATTTGTATTTGTATTTTTCTTGTATTGTTTTAGAATTTCATTATTTGACATGTATATATCTTTGTAAAATGTAAACCATGTAATAGGATAGTGTAAAGTAGCAATTTTATTTAGGATGTTAGATGATTTAGTATGCATGTTTAGGGATTGAACCTTGTTTGTTTGGTATGCTTGATTTGAATGTTAGTTTAAATGGATGTAATCAATATGCATGTTTAGGAGTTGTTAGTTTAGAATATCAAGATGTGTAATTAGGAGTAGTTGACAAATTATTTTAGAACGCATGTCTAATTGTATATTAAATTGTATGTATACATTATTTCTTTTGTAAATCCATCAATTCATCTACCACAGCATCACTAAATATTCTTAAGTGGAATCTATATGTTTCAAGTGGACACTAGAAAGTTCCATGACATTGGTTTTTCGAAGTGTTTCATTTGAGAATATAGATTTCATTTAAACGAAAAACAATGATAATTTAATTTAGTAGATACCTAAATTAAAATCAATTATGAGGAGGACTTGATGACATTCAACTCCTACCTAGGCTTTAATCATGTTATCTTCTGAAATTAAAGTATCACTTGTATTCCTCAACTAAATTGGACTATTCTTTCCACTTTTCTTGTTTTGTGATTGTGAAGTCTTCTTTGGTACAAAACTCATTGCCTTTTTAGCAAATTCCACCAAGCATTTTTCCAATTAAACAACATTTTTGGCCAAGCCGGGAAAGACCCCAATGATCCTCGTGTACTTTTTTTTTCAAAAATTATCAAAAACTACTACAAGTGAGATTTTTCATCCATTGTTAAATATTTTTTGCCAAGTCAGTAATGACCCCAATGATCCCGTGCATCCCTTTTAAAATCTTCAAAAACAGTCTCCAAGTGGAATTTTTCATCCATTCTTAAACATTTTTGGCCAAGTCGGGAATGACCCCAATGATCTCGTGCATTATTCACACATTTCCAATAAAACTCATCAAAATGGGATTTCCAAAATTAAAGCTTTGTTCTAACATTAATGGAACACATTTTCACCCATTTGATAATATGTGATTTTCCAGGTGTATGGAAAATTCATTAAAACAAATTGGTACAAACAAAATCTTTTTAGGAAGAAGCACATAGATCATCTAGGTAACCTTTTAGGGAGTTGTGGGGTGCCTAACACCTTCCCCACACTCAATAGACCCCATTACCCATTTTGTTTGGTTCGTAGATCATTTTTAGTGTCCAATTGCACTCATATCAACTGGTGGCGACTCTAAACATTTTCCATCCTTTTTCTATCAATATCTTTTTAAATACGCCCATCGCCGGTCCGCGTTGTGACCCGGTTGCGAAAGTGTGCACTAGACCTAACATCTCACACGCTATTGGTATGGTTAGCCGCCACATGCATAATCCTGAAAAGCAGCACTGGCATGCTGCTAAGTGGATTTTGTGATATATTTTGGGCACGATGGATGTTGAGATATATTTTGAGAGGGATGTTGAGAGTGGCCATTATGTTGTTGGCTATGTTGATTCTGATTATGCAGGTGACCTAGACAAGCAAAGGTCTACTATAAGTTATATGTTTACACTAACAGGTGCACATGTATGTTGGAGGTCGATTTTGCTGTCTACTTCTACATTGTCGACTACAGAGGGTGAATACATGGCTAGTACGGAAGCCATAAAGGAGGTCATTTGGTTTCGGGGTTTTGTGAGTGAGTTGGGAATTTTGCAGGAGAAATTCTTGGTCTATTACGATAGTCAAAGTGCAATTTTCTTGATGAAGAATGAAGCTTACCATCGTCATACGAAGCATATTGTTGTTCGCTATCACTTCATTAGAGAGATTTTGGAGAGATTTTGAAGTTGCAACATTTTCGCAACTTGGTCCATTTGCAGCGGTTTTGAACACCTTAGGGTGCATAGCGCTTCGGTGCCTTTGGAGGTGGTGAAGATTTGTATGTGTGTTATTTGGTTGAAGATGGAGTATTGCATTTGTGGCCTTCTTGGTGGTTGATTTCGATTATTTCCAATTGGTGGAGTGTTTTTTGAGTAAGTAAAAACATCTACTTGCATGAAGCTCGCCAAGGTGGAGATTTGTAGATTTATTAGCTCGTTCATGTGTTATTGAAGAAATCAGTTTGTTGTCCAGTAGCAAAGTCCAATCGATCGGCTTCAAGCCCAGAATTCCAGTTTACAACTCGTAGCAAAATCCAATTGATCGGGACCCAGTTTGATCTATCTGCCTTTGATGGAATTTCAGTTTGCAACCCGTAGCAAAATCGATCGATTAGGACCTAGTCTAATCGATTGGCCTTCGATGACGGAAACTATAGTATAAATACGAAATTTGTAAGGGTTTTTACCCTAGTTCACACAAACACTTTGAGATGCGACTTTTGTGAGAGAAAACACCTTTGTGAGAGAGAGAGAGGCTCTAGGAGCTTAATCTTGTTGTATTGGTTGATTCTCCACTTGGATTTCTCTTATCCAACATAGTGCAAATGATCTCTACTGCCCATGGACTAGGCTTTCTGCCAAACCAAGTAAATTTCGTGTCTCTTTACTTCTTCCTTGATTTATTTGCTTATTTGGTGATTGGATGCTTGATTGATCAACCTATTTGGTGCTATTGTGTGGATAAAATTGTTTCAATTTAGCACAACAGTGAGGAATTTTTATTGCCTTTTATTTATGTAGGAAAATATTCTCCTTTTTAAGGTGAAAATATTAAAACTACTCACCATTGAAATTTGACTATGGAGTTGTGTAAATCTAATAATAGCGTGTGTGTTTATGTATTATATGCGAAGAATTTGAAATTTGGTTTGGCTTTAAACACTTTTAAAAGAGATGGCGGTTACAGTTTTAAGTTGTCAGTGTTAGTTTCTTTAGGATGTTGTTGGAATAATTAATAAGTCCATTTTAGTTTTGTTTGAGTTGGTAAAAACTTCAAGACATTCTTTTATAATGTTACAGACTATTATTACATTGTGTATGTGTTGATTAACATATTCTATCATGACCCGTCCCGGAGGGAGTGCAGAATTACCAAATTGCCCAAATATATAAACTATATATGCAAAACCTTCTAAAAATCATTTAGAAAACCAGTAAAACACAATAAATAAGTCTTTACAATTTCAACAAAGCTCAAGTCTTTGTAATATCAACCCTACACTACCCATAGACCAAAACTGTATCCATGGAAAATCGCTTGCGCCTCGACATACTGGCTGATGTGCCAAATATATGCATACATTTGTACATCTTTTACACATAAGTTCATCCGATTGTGTTTTGATTAAGAGTTGATATTGCTAAAGAAAGTTATATTTGCATATTATAGGCATCGAGGCAAGAAATAGAGGAAAAGAGTGCAAAATGAAGATTTGGACTCCATAATCTATTTTTGATCCATCGAAAGCCATTCCCGATCGATCGGACCTACCAAAATAACCTTGAATTTCATGGAAACAGATTACAATCCCAATCGATCAGAATCAATCCCGGTCGATCGGAGTTGCTATTCACAGCATGCGCAATTTCATAAAAATGTTTCAAATCCACGTGTTTTTGAGCCAAAACGACCCCAACTTTTTAGGGAAACAACATAAGAGTTTGGGGAAGTATAAAAGGTCATAAAATAGGGTTTTATGGGTATTCTTGGAGCTGAGATTCATTCTCTACCTTGGAGGCTACCATTGGAGCTTGAAGAAGAAGATAGTTACAAAGGGTTTTCTTCTCTCATATTTTATCTTTACTTTTATGGTTGATTTTCATTGATTGATGATGTATCTTGACTCCATGAGTGGCTAGATTCTCTTGCTAGGGTCTTAATGTAACCTAACTTTAATGATTCAATAAACTTGGTTTCCTTATTTATTGATTTATATCTCTTATTGATTGTCTATGGGTATGCTTAATGTTTTTGGGTGTTTGGCCATCATCTAATTGATTTGTTGTCTAGATTGAGACTGAAATGAGATATCTAGAATTTGCTTCTCACCATAGACATCATAGGTTGCATGAACCATAGGACTAAAGGTGCATGACCTATGCAATCGCCACACGATTAAACCACAAATCTTAATGGATATTTGTCTCTTGAACCCAATGTTAGGAATAATAGGGGTTAGAGATTGAGGCAATTTGGTGTAACCAAGAATGGAGCATTGGAAAGGATAGGGAGACTGATTGTCAATTAATAGGTAGTAATTAAGGGATTAAGGAACCAAGGAAGTTGAATCGGATAAGGGAATGTGAAATTAAATACCCTGGTGCTTTTCATACTTGATATAAACTTGTGTTTGGGTGGTGCTTGTTTTAATTGCTTTAGTTAATCACTTTTAATTACTTGCTTTAGTTTACAATAAATCAAATCCAAATCAATTCGCTTCTCCATTTTAGTGTAGTTGTAGCTTTGATTGGTATTGAATAGAATTGCCAATATACCTCTTATGGGATGATACTCTACTTATACACTTTATTACTTGTGTGATTTGTGTACTTGTAAACATTTAACATCAAATTTTTGGCACTGTTGCTGGGGATTGAGTCAATTATATTTTGTATCGATTTTGGTTATTAATTGTGCTGACTTGGGTTTTAATTTTTTGCAAAAATTCTCTCTTGTGTGAGCTTGGGAAGGCGTGCTCTTAGCTTAGATTTAGCTCGCCTAGATCCGGAAATTGAAAGGGCCGTTCACAATGTTAGACGGGACCATAACAATAATCTCGTTGAAGTCATGGGAGACAACTTGAGGAATGGTGTAGAGCCCATTGGGGGCGGAGGCTTGAATGAGATTAGAAATGCTAATGGTGGGGGTTCCAAATATGCTAAAGAGGAGGAACGGCTTCCGAGGCAAAGTGACCCCCGCTCTTTGGAGGAGTGTGCTAGGCGTACTTGGGATACCACTCCTTTTAGTATCAATATCCCCTCATCAATGCTACACACTTTGAAATCAGGCCGGCAATCATAAACATAATCTCTAATTCGGTGGTATCTATGGTCCACTTGCACCATATAGCACATTTCCCTTTAGGTAATTCTGCAAGTTCCCAAGTCTAGTTCTTATGAAGAAACTCTACCTCCTCATTCATGGCGGTCTTCCATTTCTCACAATCCTTACTATTCATTGCATTCCTAAATGAATATGGCCTATCACCATCTATGGTCAGTGCATAGGCTACCATATCCTTGAAGCCATCGTGCACGAGTTGCTTTATTATCCTTTTAGGTCTACTAGTCGCTAAATACTATTGTTGCTACGGTTCTCCCTCCTCAGATTTCTTCAAAAAATATCTTTATTACCCTTGCTCTATGATTTTGCAAGACTATCTAACTCCACCTCAATTTGATCATTTGTGTTCATTCCACCTCTAATAGAACTCGTCTAAGCATCACAATACCCTCTTGATGCCATCTCCATAACCCAAGAAGATTGCTTTCTTCATCCTTGGATCAATTTTGCTCTCTCTAATATGGTAATAACCAAAATATCCAAAAACCTCAGTAAACTATAATTTATAAGCTTGCCTAACCACTTCTTTATTCGAGTCTTGCACTCTATTGTTATCGACGGTGATCTATTAACCAGGTAACACACTGTATTCATAGCCTCATAGCAAAATTCTCTGCCCAATCCTGCATTTGACAACATACATCTTGCCCTTTCCAGTAAAGTTATGTTCATTTGTTCTACTACTCCATTTTGTTGTAGTATATGTCTAAAGTGCCTAGGAATCCCATGCCCCTCACAAAACTCTTGGAATAGATCACCAGTTTACTCACCCCTATTATTGGTTCTTAATCACGTAACTTTCCTTCTAATATGTTTCTCAAGCAATGTCTTCCATTTCTTAAACTTTTTCAACACCTAGTCTTTACTCTTCATCATGTAAATCCACACATGCGTAGAGTAATTATCGATGAAGGAAATGAAATATCTTGTTCTACCCTTTGATCGAACCTTTGAAGGACCCCAAACATCCAAGTGAACATAGTCTAGAGTGCCCTTGGTCTTATGGACAGCTATATTGAACTTCACCCTACACTATTTTTCGAACACACAATGCTCACAAAAATCAACCTTCACCCCTTTCAATAGACTCTGCTTGTACAACTTTGACATGCCCCTTCCACTCATGTGCCCAAGACACATATGTCACAATGGTCTAGAAAATATTCCCTTGTCCTCTGAAGTAAACACTGTTGCCCCCACATGTTATTGTACTACAAGAGAGAATGTGTAAATTTTCAACTTTTTTGGCCTTTATCACAACTAAAGAATCACGCGCCACCTTTACAATTGCATCATGACCCGTAAAACTTGTACCCATTCAAGTCTAAAGTCTCAAGGAAAATTAGATTCTTCCACGAATTTGAAAATGACGCACACCTGTAAATATTCTAATTATCACATCATGCATCTTAATTATAATCAAACATCTACCAACTATTTTATAAGCCATATTATTGTCCATCAAAACAATTGTACTTCCACCATCAACCTACTCATAGATAGTAAATCGCTCCCTATTTGGACACGTGATACGAGCAAACAGAATATCCATGCATCCTGAGAATATTTTTTTGAAACAATTGATAAGGTGATCCCATCATCATCAGAACTCTACTCGGCTACACTAGCCTCATCTACTACTCTCTTTATCCTCTGCTCCGCCCTTTTATCCTTTTGTAGTAAATGATGATTCCTTTTTAACATAGCCGTTTTCATGACATTTATAACATTCAATTCCCTTTTTTGGACTTCCATCTAGACTTTGATCCAACTCTTCCATATTTTTTCTCTTTCGATCTCCCTCTTGCAATCAAAAACCCTCTACTTGTGAATCACTATCTGGAGTCTTCTTTCTCCACTTATTTGAGAGAAGTTTAGCAATAACAGACTCCAATTCAATAGTTTCTTTCCACATAGCAAAGTATTGACTAGAAGCTCATGGGATCAATGGAGATAAGATAACAATAATATGGCTTTATCCACATCTTCTACATCCTCACCGACATTCAATAGTTCTGAAATTAATCTGTTGAATTCATTAAGGTGATCATTTAAAGATTTACCTTGAACCATCTGTAACTTGTACAGTTGCTTCTTGAGATATAGGTGACTTGTCAAAGATTTCATCTAGTATAGACCCTCTAGTTTCGCTCATAGTGATACCATTTAGTTCTCTCGTGTCACGTTGTAATTTATCTCTCTCGCCAAACCTCGTACTACTAGCCTGGAGATCATACTTCTCCTAATCATCATTGGGCATGTCTGCCAAGCTAACTCTTAAGCCATTATAATGCTCTGTGTAACCCTTGCTGGATCAGAATATCCCAAACCTAAACCTGCCATAGACTAAAATTGATCTTTCCATCGAACTTCTCAACATCAAATCGAGCATTCAAAACCTTCACAGAAATGGATGTCATCTCCAATCATAAACTCTAACCTTTGGCTCCGATACCAACTTGTTGTGCAAAAAAATCTAAAGTGCTCACGATCAATGCGAATGACTAATGCAAAAAAAAAAATAGAGCAATCGAAAACAAGATCAATCACACATAAGACACAACGATTTTACGTGATTCAACCAATCTTGCATAAATCCACCAGTGGTGATGGTAAATTTTATTGATGAATTCTCTCACACGATTTCTCTCTTAATATAAGGATTTGTACTTTCTCTCTTAATATAAGGATTTGTACTCTCCCCTTTTACTAGAGTTTTCATAATAAGAATATTTATAGTTGGTTTAGGATTTACAGATAATAACTAAAATATATTTTACTTAAAGTTACAGTAAATTACAACAGAATACACACTCCGCGCTGTTGGCTTTTCACTATTTGTCTCCATTTGAGCCCATTTACCTTAGGCAGGATCACAGAAGTGTACATAATCCACTTCCATTCAAGTGAAACCATACACAACCCATTTCTTAGGCTACAACCCACTCAAGCACACTTCTCTCCCTACAGGTGACCCTAGCCATTGGACATTGGGCCCATATTTGCTCAACCACATCAAAGGCCCATAAATCATCAACCAATCCCCGACACCATAATCACCAAAAATGTACACGTCCTTATCATCCATTATCGCTGAATGGTTGCTCTAGTGAGGTGAGCCTATATCCTTACTAGAGATCATAGTCCACTTATTTGTACTCGTGTCAAGAGTAAAGCTCGTTGAGTTCCTTATGAGTAGCATCTCTACCAATCCAAACACATAGATGGTGTGGCTCAGAGTAGCCATCTTGGCACCGACATGTGGTGGAGTGATTTCATCGATTACGTCAACGATGAACCAAGTTACATTTTTTAGATTGAAGATATGAAGGCAGTTGTCAACGGGGATACTATAACTAAATTCATCCCAAAATGCAGACTTTCTATCCAACGATAATTATGTTGTGTGAACTTCTAACACCAAGCCTATTTTCCTTCTCCAGTCTTTATGAAAACAACGGTTTGAGCATTGATACTAAGATAAGAATTGAGCCTCATGGAGAGGTGGTTGTCATGCTCGTCTAGAATAGAACGAAACCCTAAACCTATACTTCCATACATGAATTGCAGAGAAGCGAAAGAGAGACAAACAAAATAAATTTTGGTTTCTGGGATTTCTAAAATAAATTGTTACTTTTTGTTTTTGATCAGTAATGCCATGTCATAACATCACACATCATTTATAATTTTTTTAAATAAAATCATGTTATATATTTTTCGCCAAATCATTTGTTTTAACAAAAATCTGGTGTAAAGATTAATGGATACCCATAAGCAAAGTAAACGGGCTTATTTAGCCAAAATAAAAATTGAGAGGCTTTATTCACCCTTTTTTTTTAAAGTATAAGGGTCATTTCGGGGGATAAGAGGCCCAAATTTTTTGCTATAATTATAGTACAATTCTCTACGAAAACAATCTTAAATCATAAATTAAAATGTATTTTTGTGTATTATAGTGTATAATGTTCGAATATAATAGATTCTGAAAAAAAAATCAAAATCCTAAATTCTAAACTGTAAACCCTAAACCCTAAAATCTAAAATCTAAATCATAAATCCTAATCCCTATATTCTAAACCTTAAAACACTCATTCATAACTCCTAAACTCTAATATGTCATTTTCAAACATACAAAACCATGATCTAACATAATTTTAGGGGAGAATTGTAGCAACAATTGCGGATAAAATTTGCAACCCCTCTCAACTCCCATTTTTGTACTAATCACAAATTTGGGTTTCTGCTACATTTATTGGAGCTCGTACAACGGTGAACAAATTTTAAAAAAATTAAAAATATATAAATAGGTTTACACTCATTTAACTGGCATTTATGATTCATCCCCCCTTGCCATAATTTCTTTTCTTTGAAGAAAATCCTATTCTAATAGCAGGACTGCAAGGATTTTAAGAATTGGTAGCTATGAAGTTTATGATTACACAAGCATTCGAAGACTTCCATAACTTGCACAAATCATACTGTCACTTCCTTCTAATCATGCTCTTCCATAATCATGGGAAGCATTTCATCCTCTGCAAAATGAAATGGGATAGTTATGTTCATCTTTATCATAGAAGATCATTTCCTAGCAATTTCAGTAACCAATAGAAGTAAATGGAGGAAATGAACACACGTAGTAAATTCTCGTTGATTTTCCTATAAATTCATGCAGCAGACTCCAAATTTTTTGGATAAAAACTCGGATAATGATCATGAATACAAATCTCACGCACCTGTCTTTCAATTTCTAAAGCAGATGCAGCAAGTCTTCTTTTCAGAATCGATCTGTCCTCTTCACAACTCTCCAACTCTGTACGCATAATCAAAATAACAATCAAAAACGAATACAACACAAGATAAACAAATCAATTTTTCTCATAACTGAATATTGAAGACTGAGAGTTCACTTTAACAAGATATGCAAAAAAGTCAGTTCACTTTAACAAGATATGCCAAAAAAAGTTTTTACATCACCATTAAGAACATGTCGTGTTTAACTTAGTCATAGTTGATTTTATGTTTCCTTCTCATAGGAAAAAAACCACCGTCAACTGATGTTCCCACCCGTGAAATTAACCACTGCCTAGAGCTATTAGCAATTGTTATGAACAACCTCCAGTAAACAAAGTGACTAAATGCGAAAAGCAGGCAATAACAAGATATTGATAAGATACTTGGAATGTTCATTCAATGTCCATTAGTTTTGGACTCTTGTATTTTAACCCAAAAAAGTAAAAAATACATAAATTTACTCTTGTATTTATGCTATATACTGTACATAAATTTCCTATGTAAAAAATAGAGAATTGGCAACTTCAGATTACACTGAGGAAATAGTGGGCAATAAGAGGCATTTTGTCAGTAACTCAATCAACTCTTCGGAATTATAATATCTTATTTTTATTGATAGTAGCTAAAAAATATGACCTGGGGAATGTTCTTTAAATTACGAGAATGGTGTGAGGATTTAGAAAAGATTGGAATATGGAAATGCATATTAGAGATCGATTATCAGAAAGAAATTGTGAAAAACTGGCTAAAGGCGATAAGGCAAAGTTGGTGATACGAGTCATAAAAATTTCAGAAAAGCAATTGTTTTACAATTAAACGCAATTAGCGTATGGGATTTATAGGATGTGATGATGTGCACAACATATAAGCCACGATAACAGCTTCACTACTCTAGTACATATATATGCAATCTTTGGAACAAGTTGGCTAAGAAACTGATTTTGCAATATTGTATGCACCAACATAGGGAAACCTTATATTGAAAATGACAAGTTTGGAAAGAAAATGATGATGCGTAAGCAATGCACAAGCACAAAGTTTTAAACATGACGGATTTGGTGAAATTGTCGAAGTCAAATTTTGAGTATTAAAAAAGATCCATTTGGGAGCAAAGGTTATTCTACAAGAAAGTTAAGGGTTCCTAAAACATAAAACTAGACCTAATTGTTTGGCTAAACAGCATAAAAGGATAAGATTTAATGACTGTCAAAGTTGCTATAAATTGTGTTGTGAATTTTAACACAAGCAACTATGACAGAGAGAACTAAATTTAGGTCATCATAAGAAAAGAAATAGGGAGAACGTAAGCTCGCAGCTTGCAAAATCAATAAAATACTTAATATCCCATTCCCAAATGTCGTATGAAATATAAGCAGTCCAGTTTATAGTCACTTTGAGACACAATCAAATTTTAATCACATTGCGAGATGCCTTCTGATAGACCCATGGTTAAACAATATAAGAAAAGAAAGAATAAACAACAAAGTGGACATGTGGTATAATGAGTGGAACACTTGTCTCATCATGATTGGTAATCCTTTGTTCTAATGTTTTTCTATTGCTTTTTAATTCGGGGAATTTTAGCTTTTGGAATCGATTGTCTTCTGGGAGGCTCCTAGCTCCTCGAATTGCTAGGGTTTCTATTGATTTTGCTATTTCAGTCGTTCTAATTGTAATTTTCAGTTTATTATTATCCATATATCATTTTGGTGGGTTTGAATCTATCAATTTGGTATCGGAGCTCATACGATTCTGTTATAGTTAAATCGAAACATGTAGGGGCGAAGTGAGATCATAGAGAAAGAGATAGCCGAGAAGAAGGATAATGTCGGGGTTTTGAAAGACGACATGACGACGGTGAAAGCTTGCCTGTCGGAAGTGTTGAACCTATTGAAGGCGTGCAATAAACCAAATAAAGAGAAGGAAAATTTTCAATGAGTCCTCTCGCACTCCAAAGGTCATTCTTGATCGCCGAGCTTCAATGGAGTGGGACTTTGGTCGTCGGAAGCTCAATCTACCAATTTTTCCCGGAGATGACCTAGCTAGTTAGTTGTATCGAGTGGAGCCGTATATCACCGTGAATTAAGCGATTGAAGAGGAATGGATTTTTGCCGCCGTGGTGTGCCTTGAGGGTAGTGCGCTAGGCTGGTACCAATAGATGGACGGACAAGCACCCATCTTGACTTGGAGTACTTTTCGATCTGCCTTGGTGCGCCATTTTCATAGCCATTTTCATAACTCCCAAGATGGTAGCCATGACTGCTTGGTGGCCTTGTGATAAGAACGCAAGGTAGTTTATTTTAAGGAGTGTTTTGAACAAATCTCTACCCCAATGGATGATGTGGGTGATGATATGTTAATAGGAGCTTTTCCGAATAGGCTTCCACTAGAAATACAAGCTAAAATTCGATTGAACCCACCTACAACACTTTCAGGTCTCATGGAGTTGGCTCACTGAATTGAGGAACATCATTCAATTCTGGCCCGTACTTGCCACTAAGACCGCAATGTTCTTCAGTGTCAGGTTTTCAATTGCGGTGATGGTCTATCTAGAAGTTTGGGGCGCCCACCTGATCCTATTAGAACCACTACAACAACGAATCCAATTTCTCGTAATAGCAGGCACAACGAAACTACCAAACCACCTGACATACCCGCTATGAGTACTAAGCACAAGCCGTATCGTCGCCTAACTAAGAAAGAGGTGCAACAACACAGGAAGAGAGGTTTATGTTTTCAATGCGATGAGAAGTACCACCCTGGCCACAAATGTAAGAATTGTCTTCTCCAAGTGCTTTTGGTGGCATATGATTAGGAGGCTGCCCTACCTACAGAGATACAAGAGGGGACAAAAGAAGAAGTAGCCGAAGAGGACAATTCTCTAAAGTTAACAACGAATTCTATTTCAGGTTTTTAAATTAATAATAGCACCCTCAAAGTTCATGGAAAGATACAGGGCCATGAAGTTATTATACTGGTGGATACAGTGCCTTGAATAATTTTATTTCACCGGAGGTGATAAATCAGTTGCAGCTTCCAGAGAACAGCCATAAAAAGTTTGTTGTTCATGTTGGGAATGGTATTTGCGTAAAGGCTGAAAGACTTTGTCGCAATGTCAATGTAGTAGTGTAGGTAATAGAGTTGTTAAGAACCTTCCATGTGTTTGATTTAGGCAGTGCATAGTTGGTTTTGGATATAGCTTGGTTACATACCCGAGGAGATATTTCTCCCAACTATCAACAACTTAATATGAAATTCCTTCGGAATGGGCAGAAAGTTACGTGGCAAGGGAGCTACTCTTTCTAAAACTGTGGTATCCCTCAAAACCATGTTGAAGATCTTGAAGAGTGAGGATGTGGGTTTCATGGTAGAATTTGTAACTTGTCAGGTGCTTAGCCAGGATGAGAACCCCAGACTTGGTGATGAGATGCCTAACGAAATAGCCTATAGGTTTCAAGAGTTGTTGGTAGAGTTTAAATCTGTGTTCACAGCTAGTGCAGCTTTACCCGCCTCAAGGGGACATGAGCACAGTAGTAGATTACATGAAGGAGTTGTCTCGCCTAGTATTAGTCCCTATAGTTATCCACATTATCAAAAGAACAAGACTGAGAGGTTGATCAAGGAAATACCGGCTACAGGGATCATTAAGCCGAGTACAAGTCCGATTTTCAGTCCAGTTTTGTTGGTCAAAAGAAATACAGAGGGTGGCAAATGTGGGTTGATTATCATACACTTAGCAAGCTCACTATACTGAATAGATTTCCCATTCCAGCTATTGACTAGCTTTAAGATGAGTTACATAGAGCCACTGTTTTCTCTAAATTGGACTTGAAATCAGGTTACCATCAAATCGACATCAAGGCCGCGGATACCGAAAAAATTATGTTCCGCATGCCATGAAGCGCATTATGAATTCTTGGTCATACCTTTTGGTTTAACAAATGCCCCATCAACTTTTTCAGTCCTTGATGAATGAATTATTTAAGCCATTCCTCCAGAAATTCATTCTAGTCTTCTTTGACGACATTCTGGTTTTCAACAATGAATTTTCATCCCACTTACAACACTTAAAAGCAGTGTTTTCAAATGTGAAAATGTATGCCGATGCGTTATCGCCTTCATGAGGAGAAGCGTAAGTATTGATGCGTTGAGTCGTAAGTTTTTTAGGAAAAATATTTGTTATATTAAAAATATACAAATATAATAGAAAAAGATATAGAGCTAAAGCATTTGAATTAAATGTAGAGAGGGCTTGAATAACACTGTAACACACATGATGACCAAGACCACAAAATCAAGATGAGCCCAAAGTTGAGCATCCCAAATAAGAACAAGTCTAAGCCTTATAGATTAAGAACGATCCAATCTAGAGTCTAAGTTTGACGGATAGAGAAGAGAGAAATAGAAGCTTCGTGAAGAGAGAACAAGGAGGAAGCCAAGAGGAGACAAAGCCAGAATTTTTATGAAGAGAGAACCAGAAGCTTCGTGAAGAGAGAAAAAGGAGGAAGCCAAGTGGAGACAAAGCCAGCAGAGGAACCTAAAATTTGATTTGGACACAGATCATTGGTCAGGTTGTAGATAGCCGGTCAAAGAGGCAGATCTCAATGGTCGAAAGGAGGCCCGGCCGCGTAGATGGGAATCGGAGGTGGTCTTCAACAGTTCAACTTTCAATTTCAAGTCTGTATGACCTAATTAGACGCAGCTTCCTCAATTTTTTCACAACCAATGAGTAAAAAAATGTAGTTTTTGTTAGGTTTGATCGGACCGGATCGAGTGTAGAGTCGAAATTTGCTGCGGTGTAGCATTGTTCTCAAGTGAGTACGTGAAGCAGCAGAGGAGGCTTACTAGAGATTTTTCCTCAAAGAAGGTTATCCAGTAATGGCAATCTGGTTAAGCCATCTGGAAGGGTGGTATGGCCGTCTAGATGCCTCAGCTGGAAATAGGTGAATCCGGGCTTTAGGACCAGGTGTCCGGACGGGCTAAATGGGTGTCAGGGGGCTAGACTATTTTAGTATAAAAGGGGACTTTGTTTCTAGGGTTTAACCCTAATTCCAATTGTAAGTTTCTCTAGGTTTAAAGAGGCGGTTGAGAGTGAGAGAGAGAGCAAGGTGAGAGAAAATTGAGTGTGTAGTTGTAACAATTTTCTACATAGTGGATTTTCTCTATTGTCGTTGATATTATCTGTTGAGGAGGATCCGTGGCGAATTTCCCAACAGTTTTGCCTCAATTCCTATGAGAATGCACGTCTCAAATGCCTTAAGCCTCAGTTCTTTTAGCACCTGATAGTTAACCTTCTTTTTCCTTACAGGGAGGATGACTCTTCCATAAGGGTTGTTTGGTTATTCCTTGCCATTATCCTCATATTTCGTGTATTCTCAAGGAGTTTCACTACACTCCTCAAGGTGTACATTCTGGTTATTGAAACAAATTTCCCATTTTTTTGGCTGGGTATGCACATTGATGTTAAGGCTTTTGTAGCGGCATGCAAGGTGTGCCAAAGGCACAAGTATTCTACCTTAAGTCCTCGGGGTATTCGACAACTCCTTTCTATTCCTACAGCTGCTTGGGAAGATTTAACAATGGATTTTATCAATGGCCTACCTAAGGTAAAAGGTGTGGATACAATTCTGGTTGTTGTGGGTCGCCTAACAAAATATGCTATTTTTTCTTTGCTTCTCAGACATCCTTATTTTGCGAAGGAAGTGACTCATCTTTCCACTACCGAGATTGTGCATTTACATGGATTCCCTAGTTCTATTGTATCGGATCGCGACAAAATCTATGTGTAGCACAAAACAGGATGGAACAATATACTGATGGTAAACGCAAGATCATAACATTTCAATCTAGTGATCAAGTTTTTTTGACTCTTCAACCATACAAGTTCAAGTCGTTAGCCAAACATCCCAATCATAAACCCATCCTACGTTTCATGTATTGCAACTTAGAAAGTCCTCGTCCTCAGAGATCATCAGTCAACTCTTGCCTTCATATCTTACTGAGGAACTTGAACTAATGGCTGTTCCTGAAGCTATAATGCACAACCGTAGACTCCTCAATGGTCAACTAGAAGTTCTAGTTAAGTGGAAAGGTCTACCTGATTGTGAAAATTCATGGTAATTGGCTTCTGACCTCATTTCTCAGATCTTGACTTTCACCTTGAGGACAATGCGCAGGTTTTAGGGGAGGGTATTGCTAGACCCATAGTTAAACAATATAAGAAAAGAAATAATAAACAACAACGCGGACACGTGGTATGATGAGAGTGGAACACTTGTCTTATCCTGATTGGTGATCCTTTGTTTTAATTTTTTTCTAGTGGTTTTTAATTAGGGGACTGGGGGAGAGAAGTTTAGCTTTTGGAGTCTATTGTCTTCTGGGAGGTTCCTACTCCTCGAATTGCTAGGGTTTCTACTGATTTCGCTATCTCAGTCCTTCTGGTTGAAATTTTCAGTTTATTATTATCAATATATCCTTTTGGTGAGTGTAAATCTATCATCTTCGAACAAAGGCGAAACACTAAATACTAAGAAACTAATGCAGAAATCAAGAAAGCATATAAACTCTGGACACTTCTAAAATTGTGTATGCAAAAAACTAAATTACATATACCCCTGTATAAATAAACAAATAATAAAACCCTAATTTGCTAATATTAGGAAGGACAATGCTAGAGACACCAAAATGTAACCCCCAAAAATCCCCCAAATCTATGTGGCATTGAAATAGCCATTGATTAAAAACATACATGTAGGGGTCAGTTCACATCCAACACTCCACATTAAATAGGGGTCTTTTGGGGTCACTTTTTTGGGGTCTCAAGCATTATCCTATTAGGAATACCATCATTTCATGTTCACGGATGCATCACAATATAAACATCTTGATATAAATGAAATGAGATTAAGCCTAATTAAATATCAAAGGTATGCAGATTGCTACAAACAGAAAATGTCCCTTTGCTAATGTCAATAGACTTTACCCAATGTCTGTCTACAAATTAATAAAGGATCATTTACTTAAGCATCATAACAAACAATAAAAATTAACTATAATACAGCGTCTAGTTCTCACCGTAATAGTATGACGAAAGAATCGTGATGCGCTCATTTGGCTGAAAGAAAGAAAAAGTAATGAAATAAGTGTTGAAGGCGCAGTTACTGCATAGATTTTAACCCATAATAAATTGCAGTCATAAAATAAATCCCAAGAACTGTAGGTCCATAATCAGTCAATCACTTTACAAAGAGCAAAGCAGAGTTGCTATGCAAAAACATGAGGAGTGAGCATAAGAGAAAATTAGACTAGGAGAATCAGGATGCATTTCCCATCCCTGCCTTAGGCTGACAGAGTAGGTGGAATATAATTGAAAAGGCCAATTTGCTCTAATTGAAAATCTCACATACCAAATTGAGAGCATGAACAAGGCCAATATGCACAATCGAGATGTAATATTGCATTAATATGTATCTTCGTTTCAAGACTTATGTATGGTATGTGTATGCAGAAGCATGCATAACACAGAGTGAAAGTAAGCACAAATCAGTGTGTATCTGTATTTGCTAAAGTGAGATTGAAAAACGGAAACACATTTTAGCATAAAACATTTCAGCAAAGGTGCAAGTTCCAGAAATTCACCCATTAATAAAAATTCATCATAATATATTCAACCCAGTAGTATCCATATTCAATCTAAAGATGTAAGCTAAATTTTCCACTTCTAAGCATGCATGTAACTCCGATGAGCATGGATAAAGGATATTAGAAGTATACCATTACAAATATTCCCTCCTTATGAGTAGGGAGATTCTCCAGCTTTTTCAGCGTCTCTTCACCTTTAGTAACTTTACCAAATACCGCATACTGATAATTAAAATCAGAAATTTCATTAGGAATCATTTCATATAAGATTCTTAAATTATCTTTGCAAAGTTGATTGGTTAGAGTAGGTGGAACACCTGGCCATCAAGATGAGGAGCATCTCCAAGAAGTATTGAAAATGAGGATTGTGCGCTATTTGGATCGGAATATCTAAACCAAATATTAAGTTCAATAAAAATCTCAATTTTCCCAGTATCTAATTCATAGAGAAAAAAAAAAAAAGTCACAAGAACAGCAAGAGGAAGCCAAGAAGGCATATAAAAAGAAAAAATGATGAATGTTAGAAACTTGGTAATGTGGCAAAACTGTTATCATTTTGCTGAAAAAGCACCAACTTTTCAAATTCATAAGTCCTACAATATATTTTGATAAGTGATTTAAAAATTGATCTATAGAATTCACAGAAAATAGAAGCATCAAATCAACTTGTCTTAGAAAGAGAGAGAAGCGAGGGGAGGGGTGAGTCAATTAAAACCTAAACTACCATTCATCCAATAATAGATTTACAGAAAATTCGAATAATCTGAATGTTTGAGCTCATTCAAGTTTGTAATCCTCTCGATGATTTTCATGACGCATCTACCATATATGACTGCATCTTCCCACTAAGTTCTTGGATTTTGCAATCCTACGCCGTTTGCATGCTAATTTTTATTAACAGAATCTAATCAAGGACCTTAAAGGAACCCGGTTGCTTTTCCTTGTTTTCATTAAAACTGTGCACAGTGTATCCTTGAAGATTAATATATTGTTATTAAGAAGCTAGAGCCACTGCAATGGATCTCTCATGATTATGGAACACCATATTCTGTCTTAGCTTATGCAAAAAAAAAATGCTAATTTCCGAAAAAACAATGTGTCGTCTCAAATTCATGTACTATGGATCGATACATTTCTCATACTGTAATTTGTTTGGGTTGCACCCCCTTGGTGCTTGAATAAAAAATTTTCCATTCAAAAAATTTGATTCTTCTTTCATAAAATCACACGTCAAAAATATGAGGGCAGTTCATATTTTGAACTTGATTACAGGCCAAATAATCCAGAAAAAAGAATGCTTATATGACTGCAAAAATCAATGGAACTCTATCCTATAATAATCCAAGTGGCTTCAGTCTACTTATATATGAAGCTTGCACTAACTATTAGAATCCCTAAATATGTTCTGCTGCAGAAATCAATATAATTAACAATCAAGCACTTTCACAGTAAGAAGCAATGGATTACAATAAGTTTCATGGAAAAGAAAATTCAAGCCCATCAACCCCATTAACATGATCATGCAAAACAAATTTAGAAATTAGATTAACTTGGTCTAAACAAAGAAGAAGTTCCTTTCACAAAGATTTTTCACCTGCCCATAGAAAGAATACCCCTCACATGCTTGACATCACTGAATTCACCAACAATAGTCTTTTCTGCTTCCCTACGTTGCTCTTCATTCATAGGAGCTGATCTTCCACTTGCAACATCCGCCACTTGGGCAACAAAGCCCTTATCGACCTGCAAAAATTTGAAAAATCCTAAAGATTCTCATCTAGATCTCATGAAGTAAAGTTTGTACTTGCTTCAATCTAACATAGTACCCGGAAAAAGTGATTCGTATTGTAACCACCCAGACGGACAAGCTTGAAAATGTGTTCAACGGTCACAGGTGCCACATTAGGAAAGAATCCAAATTCAACGTCTCCATAGTTTGTCTGCAACACAGATTCTGTTGATGAAATCACAAGAAACTATTTGAATAACAAAATACCTTATTAACGACGATGGAGAATGCCGAACCTGGAAAACAACACGGGCAGTACCCAGAAGGGGATCCTGGGACGAAGCACTCACCACAGCAGCTAGCGTTAAGCACATCCAACCAACGATCCACATTCCTTTCACTGAAATTTTGATTTTCCGCAGCCAGAAGAAGCGGTTTTGACTTCTTTATCAGCCAATGCAAGAATTCTTTTTTCTTTTTTCCAATAAATGGTTTCTGACAGAGAGAGGGGCAGTCATATCCGATCGAGAGAGAACCCCTCTTTTGGGCTGGGCGACCAGACCATTGTCTGTGGCCCAATCTGGAATTCGACAAGGCCTGCGTTTTAATTTATTTTGCGTCCCAAACCCAAGTCCAACTTTTTTTTTTTTTTTTTTTTTTTTTTAGGAAACAAGTCCAACTTTTGAGACTTTATTTAATTATTTTTATAAAATACTACTAATTAACAAACATGATTTGAGCTCGATGACTGGATCAATCAGTCACCCATGTAATTGACTTGCCTAGATGGAAATTTAAGTGGACCATTATTCAAGTTAGTAATTGGGTTAAAGTCAAATTTTGACCAAAAACTTAAACGGGTCAAGCCAAGTACAATGGCTCATTCAATCTACTGCGATGATTGACAATAAAAAAATATGTGAACTTACCTCAAATGTAAGGTAGTCAGAAAATAATGACACCGGTGGCGAACCACAAAGAAGGTAATGCAATTTTGGTGAATGCAATACAAATAACTCAAAAGCAACATAAAAGCAATGAATAATGAATACGATACAAATAAAGTAAAAATGGTTGAATGTCTTGGTAGCATGAAAAGATTGTATCCAAACTAAGCAAGATTTTGAGAAAACAATTGATTAAAAACTCTAAACTCTAATCCTTCATGGTGGATGTTCAATTCTCATATTCAAAGTAATAAGTATGCAAACACACACAACCATGCATAATGAAATTGCGTGCTAGCAAACACTCATACAAGTGCAATGGAAATGGAGCATGAATACTTCAATACAAATATGGAGGTCATCAGGCTCATATTTTTCGTTGACAACATTCCTTAATAGTGCGTTTGGATTGAGGGATTTGAGGGGAAGAAGGGAAGGGAAAGAGAGTTTCCTTCCAATTCCCTTATTTGGATAGTTTATAAGAAATTAAGGGGAGAGTTTTGAAGAAGATTAGGATAAATATTTTATTAAAGGGAGGGATTTGGGGAGAATTAGGGGGAAGATTCCCTTCCCTTCCCTTCTCCCCAAATCCCTTAATCCAAACACATTATAAGTGAACCTGATTCTACAAGTTGAAAATTTCTTGCTTGGTTTTGTTTAGTCATAACATGAATTTGAAGGGTCCCTCAAAAAACATTCATGCATATAGTCCAAAATCCCAACTCAGAAGCTTCAAATTGGACCAAAATTAGGTGGCCTTATGTGGTGGCTTGGCCCCAATTTTGAGTTGGTAGACAATCAACATCTAAAATCAATGTCTTCAATTAGATTTTTTGATTACAAAAGTTAACACTAACTACTTTTGTGATCAATGTGTGTCATTATTAACCCAATACAGCTTTCTTCTAGGAAGGATGGAAAAAGGCCCAAAAGACTAGTGATCAAATCAAGTTTTCAAACTCTGTTCAGGATTTAATTATGATGAAGAAGACTTAAACATGTACCTTTCATTTGAAGGGCTACTTTAATAGGAAAGTCACTCAATCTAATTAAATAATTGTTGGCCTCTTTTGAGTTTGGGTAGCAGATCAACCGCTTATGGCACTATGGGATAGAAGTGATGTATGTAATGAGTCTAAGGTTTGAGCACGCCAAGATTTGTTATTAGTCCAAAGAATTGATCGTAGGTTGTGAGTCAATCTAACTTGATATCAGACAAACTGTGTGCAATTTGATAACACCAAACTGCTTATTGGAGGGCGCATCCTAAAAAAGACTTAAAATTTTAATAAGCGTCACACGAGAAAAGCATAAATATAAGATACACATCGAAATGATAGTTCTTCTATTGAATTGATGAAAATTGATAATATATCACTAGAATGTATTAAAATTTTCATTAAAAATACATTACTGTAACGTATGAAGATGTGTGCTTTACAGGTTAAACAACACAATAGTCACGGGGGCTACAGTTAAGGAGGCTTGAATAAAGATAAAACTATGATAAAAAGGGTTGATCGGAGTCATGTTAAGTAAAAGAGATAAAGTTTATAGACATGGAATCTATGTTTGATGTGGGATCCTCAACTTTTGCTTCTATTTGTCCTTATAGGCCTTTGATACATGGTGATGTGGTCAACTTCTCCTGTCTTCTAGGCATGGTCTTGGCATGATGTGAAGTGATAGATCATATGGTAATACTTAATGACCTTCTCTTCAAGTTACCTGTCTATTCTCCCCTATAATTATTATGAAGCAGGTCTTTCATAGACAACTTTAAAGAGAGCAATAATCAAAACATTAAAGAGAGACATGTCCACGGAGTTTACAGTTATATTCAATATGAGAATTTTAGTGGTACAATTGCGACAAGGGTTTCCACCATTTATAGTAAGCTACCCAGGTACCCAAAATGTAATTATATCTCAATACTAAAAAATAACCAACTAACAACAGTAATATCATATCATACTTGCACAACTTCCCCTTTGTTAGAGCTCTTGGACGATCTCGATCTCCAACTTTTTATCTACACGTCTAGCAAGCTTCCTTCAAGTTGCTTCAACGTACGATTCACGAATGGATCACCTACACTAACAATGCAACCTCTAATCGGACCACATGAACAATGTGCAAACAAACCCCTTTTGTGATCAACTATTTGTCTACTGGATTGAAAGGTTGGATTGAGGTATTCTTGCTAAGGAATACTCTCAACATCATGTAGTTAATACTCAAGGAAAAAAAAATTGTACCAAAATCAAGCCTAAATATATATTTAGGCCTCCAAAGTACCTTGAAATACATGCAGCAATCGAACTCACATTGAGTGAAGCCAATATCCATCATATATGCAAATTGGTGCTCATTCTATAGTTTTTTGATTGGTTGCTAGCCTGAAATCCAGGAATTTGTTCTCATAAATTAGAGCTATCCGAGATCAACTGTCTAGTAAGCTACAATTTAGGGAGTCTTGGTCCTAACAGATAGATTCTTTTCAAACGTTATTTGTTGGATTATGATCGAGATTTTAGTAGGATAACATCAAGGAGGGACCTAGAGAAACGGAATTATGTTAGTTGAACAATTGGTTTCCCCTCAAACACATTTATAGCTGAAACACATCCCTACACTACATAAGCCACGTTCGTCCTACGTGACTCAGAAGTATTCATTTTCACATGATCCCTCGTGCAGAAGAAGCAGCAAGATATTCATCATGAGCCATGTTCTTATGTTGCTCCCCATGAAGCCTTAAGACTCGTGAAGCAAAGGCTGTCATGACATCAAAGAGAAACTATTTTCTCCATAAAGAAGCAGCACGACCAGAATGACATTGCCATCATTCCCACATTCAGGAGAAAGTTGCAGTTACAAGACCCATTATTCCAGTCACTCCAGCAAGCAGCAAGAGATCAATTATGTCATGATTCCCATGATGCTCCAAGACTAACACCTAAAAAAGAACAAAAGAAGTGCTCATCTCTTAACACTATAAAGAAGAAGAAAAAGAAGCAATAAAGTACCCCGCGTCAAACACAGACCCGGCATCTTCAATCTTACAAGTCTAACATGCTATTTGAGCTTTTGTACAATATTTCGTAAGGTAAAGATCCAAATAGACCAAGTTAGGGTTGAAATTACACAAAAACGTTAAAAGCTCCTCTATGGAGAGAGTTGAGCAATTCCAACGACTAAAACTAGACCGTTGTACTCTATTTACTGCTCTTAGAAGTCTAACTAGCTAGCCTAGCTTTCGTACAACATTTCATTCGGTAAAGATCCCAATTGACCAATTTACGGCTGACATTGCATAAAAATGTGAAAAGCTCATCCATGGACAGAGTTGGGCAATTCCAACTACTAAAATCGTACTGTTGTACTCTATTGAGTGTTCTTAGAAGTATAACTTGCTACATTAGCTTTAGTTCAACAATTCGTAACGTAAAGATGACAATAGACCAAGTTATGTTTGAAGTTACACAAAAAACGTGAAAAGCTCATCCATGGAGAGAGTTGAGCAATTGCAAACCATAAAAGTGGACCATTGTACTCTGTTTAGTGTTCTTATGAATTGTTGAACTAAAGCTAATGTAGCAAGTTATACCTCTAAGAACACTCTATAGAGTACAACGGTACAGTTTTAGTAGTTGGATTTGCCCAACTCTGTCCATAGATGAGCTTTTCACATTTTTATGCAATGTCAGTCGTAAATTGGTCAATTGGGATCTTTACTGAACAAAATGTTGTACGAAAGCTAGACTAGCAAGTTATACTTCTATGAACACTAAATAGAGTACAACGGTCTAGTTTTAGTCGTTGGAATTGCTCAACTCTCTCCATAGAGGAGCTTTTAACGTTTTTGTGTAATTTCAACCCTAACTTGGTCTATTTGGATCTTTACCTTACGAAATGCTGTATGAAAGCTCAAATAGCATGTTAGACTTGTAAGCACACTAAATAAGGCACAATGGTCCACTTTTAGTCTTTGGAATTGCTCAACTCTCCCCATAGATGAGTTTTTTGTGTTTTTGTGCAATTTCAAGCATAACTTGGTCTATTGGCATATTTACCTTATGAAACGTAGTACGAAAGCAAAACTAGCATGCTAGACTTCTAAGAACACTAAATAGAGTACAACGGTCCACTTTTTTGCTTTGGAATTGCTCAACTCTCTCCATAGACGAGCTTTTCACTTTTTTTATGGAACTTCAAACATAACTTGGTCTATTGCCATCTTTACCTTATGAAACGTTGTACGAAAGCCAAACTAGCATGTTAGACTTCTAAGAACACTCAATAGAGTACAACAATCCACTTTTATGCTTTGGAATTGCCCAACTCTCTCCATAGACGAGCTTTTCACGTTTTTTGTGGAACTTCAAACATAACTTGGTCTATTGCCATCTTTACCTTACGAAACATTGTATGAAAGTAAAACTAGCATGTTAGACTTCTAAGAACACTCAATAGAGTACAACGATCCACTTTTATCCTTTGGAAATGCTCAACTCTCTCCATAGACGAGCTTTTCACGTTTTTTGTGTAACTTCAAACATAACTTGATCTATTGCCATATTTACCTTACGAAATGTTGAACTAAAGCTAAAGTAGCAAATTATAGTAAATAGAGTACAACGGTCCAGTTTTAGTCGTTGGAATTGCTCAAGTCTCTCCATACACGAGCTTTTCACGTTTTTGTGTAATTTCAACCATAACTTGGTCAATCGGGATCTTTACCGAACGAAATGTTGTACGAAAGCTAGACTAGCAAGTTACACTTCTAGGAACACTAAATAGAGTACAACGGTCAAGTTTTGGTCCTTGAAATTTCCCAACTCTCTCCATGGATGAGCTTTTCACATTTTTGTGCAATTTCAGCCATAACTTGGTCAATTGGGATATTTACCTAAACAAATGTTGTATGAAAGCTAGACTAGCAAGTTAGACTTCTAAGAACACTAAATAGAGTGCAACGGTCCACTTTTAGTCATTGCAATTGCTCAACTCTCCCCGTAGATGAGTTTTTCACGTTTTTGTGCAATTTTAAGCATAACTTGGTCTATTTGCATCTTTACCTTCTTAAACGTTGTACGAAAGCTAAACTAGCAAGTTATACTCCTTATAACACAAAATAAAGTACAATGGTCCAGTTTTAGTCGTTGGAATTGCTCAACTCTCTCCTTAGACGAGTTTTTAACATTTTTGTGTAATGTCAACCCTAACTTGGTCTATAAGGATCTTTACCCTACGAAATGTTGTACAAAAGCTAGAATAGTAAGTTAGACTTCTAAGAACACTAGAAAAGGTACAATGGTCCACTTTTAGTCTTTGGAATTGCTCGAATCTCCCCATAGATGAGGTTTTCGTGTTTTTGTGCACTTTCAAGCATAACTAGGTCTATTGACATCTTTACCTTACGAAATGTAGTAGGAAAGCTAAACTAGCAACTTAAGACTTCTAAGAGCACTAAACAGAGTACAACGGTCCACTTTTATGATTTGCAATAGCTCAACTCCCTCCATAGATGAGCTTTTCCCGTTTTTTGTGTAACTTCAAACATAACTTGGTCTATTGTCATCTTTACCTTACGAATTGTTGAACTAAAGCTAATGTAGCAAGTTATACCTCTAAGAACACTCCATAGAGTACAACGGTACAGTTTTAGTAGTTGGATTTGCCCAACTCTGTACATAGACGAGCTTTTCACGTTTTTATGCAATGTCAGTCGTAAATTGGTCAATTGGGATCTTTACCGAATGAAATGTTGTACGAAAGCTAGACTAGCAAGTTATACTTCTAAGAACACTAAATAGAGTACAACGGTCTAGTTTTTGTCGTTGGAATTGCTCAACTCTCCATAAAGGAGCTTTTAACGTTTTTGTCTAATTTCAACCCTAACTTCGTCTATTTGGATCTTTACCTTACGAAATGTTGTACGAAAGCTCAAATAGCATGTTAGACTTGTAAGAACACTAAATAAGGTACAATGGTCCACTTTTAGTCTTTGGAATTGCTCAACTCTCCCCATAGATGAGTTTTTTGTGTTTTTGTGCAATTTCAATCATAACTTGGTCTATTGGCATCTTTACCTTATGAAACATTGTACGAAAGCAAAACTAGCATGCTAGACTTCTAAGAACACTAAATAGAGTACAACGGTCCACTTTTTTGCTTTGCAATTGCTCAACTCTCTCCATACACGAGCTTTTCACGTTTTCTGTGTAACTTCAAACATAACTTGGTCTATTGTCATCTTTACCTTACGAATTGTTGAACTAAAGCTAATGTAGAAACTTATACCTCTAAGAACACTCCATAGAGTACAACGGTACAGTTTGAGTAGTTGGAATTGCCCAACTCTGTCCATAGACGAGCTTTTCACGTTTTTATGCAATGTCAGCCGTAAATTGGTCAATTGGGATCTTTACTGAACGAAATGTTGTACGAAAGCTAGACTAGATAGTTATGCTTCTAAGAACACTAAATAGAGTACAACGGTCTAGTTTTAGTCGTTGGAATTGCTCAACTCTCTCCATAGAGGAGCTTTTAACCTTTTTGTGTAATTTCAACCCTAACTTTGTCTATTTGGATCTTTACCTTACGAAATGTTGTACGAAAGCTCAAATAGCACGTTAGACTTGTAAGAACACTAAATAAGGTATAATGGTCCACTTTTAGTCATTGAAACTGCTCAACTCTCCCCATACATGAGTTTTTTGTGTTTTTGTGCAATTTCAAGCATAACTTGGTCTATTGGCTTCTTTACCTTATGAAACATTGTACGAAAGCCAAACTAGCATGCCAGACTTCTAAGAACACTAAATAGAGTACAACGGTCCACTTTTTTGCTTTGGAATTTCCCAACTTTGTCCATAGACGAGTTTTTCACATTTTTTGTGGAACTTCAAACATAACTTGGTCTATTGCCATCTTTACCTTACGAAACGTTGTACGAAAGCCAAACTGTCATGTTAGACTTCTAAGAACACTCAATAGAGTACAACAATCCACTTTTATGCTTTGGAATTGATCAACTCTCTCGTTAGACGAGCTTTTCACGTTTTTTGTGGAACTTCAAACATAACTGGTCTATTGCCATCTTTTCCTTAGGAAACGTTGTACGAAAGCCAAACTAGCATGTTAGACTTCTAAGAACACTCAATAGAGTACAACGATCCACGTTTATGCTTTGGAATTGCTCAACTCTCTCCATAGACGAGCTTTTCACGTTTTTTGTGTAAATTCAAACATAACTTGATCTATTGCCATCTTTACCTTACGAAATGTTGAACTAAAGCTAAATTAGCAAATTATAGGAAGTAGAGTACAACGGTCAAGTTTTAGTCGTTGGAATTGCTCAAGTCTCTCCATACACGAGCTTTTCACGTTTTTGTGCAATTTCAACCTTAACTTGGTCAATTGGGATCTTTGCCGAAGGAAATGTTGTACGAAAGCTAGACTAGCAAGTTACACTTCTAAGAACACTACATAGTGTACAACAGTCAAGTTTTAGTCGTTGAAATTGCCCAACTCTCTCCATAGACGAGCTTTGCACTGTTTTTGTACAATTTCAGCCATAACTTGGTCAATTGGGATCTTTACCTAACGAAATGTTGTACGAAAGCTAGACTAGCAAGTTAGACTTCTAATAACACTAAATAGAGTGCAACGGCCCACTTTTAGTCATTGCAATTGCTCAACTCTCCACATAGATGAGTTTTTGACCTTTTTGTGCAATTTCAAGCATAACTTGGTCAATTTGCATCTTTACCTTATTAAACATTGTACGAAAGCTAAACTAGCAAGTTATACTCCTTATAACACAAAATAAAGTACAATGGTCCTGTTTTAGTCGTTGGAATTGCTCAACTCTCTCCTTAGACGAGTTTTTAACATTTTTGTGCAATTTCAACACTAACTTGGTCTATATGGATCTTTACCCTACGAAATGTCGTACGAAAGCTAGAATAGCAAGTTAGACTTCTAAGAACACTAGAAAAGGTACAATGGTCCACTTTTACTCTTTAGAATTGCTCAAATCTCCCCATAGATGAGGTTTTCGTGTTTTTGTGCAATTTCAAGCACAACTAGGTCCATTGACATCTTTACCTTACGAAATGTAGTAGGAAAGCTAAACTAGCAACTTAAGACTTCTAAGAACACTAAACATAGTACAACGGTCCACTTTTATGCTTTACAATTGCTCAACTCCCTCCATAGACGAGCTTTTTTTGTGTAACTTCAAACATAACTTGGTCTATTGTCATCTTTACCTTACGAATTGTTGAACTAAAGCCAATGTAGCAAGTTATACCTCTAAGAACACTCCATAGAGTACAACGGTACAGTTTTAGTAGTTGGAGTTGCCCAACTCTGTCCATAGACGAGCTTTTCATGTTTTTATGCAATGTCGGTCGTAAATTGGTCAATTGGGATCTTTACCAAATGAAATGTTGTACGAAAGCTAGACTAGCAAGTTATACTTCTAAGAACACAAAATAGAGTACAACGGTCTAGTTTTAGTCGTTGGAATTGCTCAACTCTCTCCATAGAGGAGCTTTTAACATTTTTGTGTAATTTCAACCCTAACTTCGTCTATTTGGATCTTTACCTTATGAAATGTTGTACGAAAGCTCAAATAGCATGTTAGACTTGTAAGAACACTAAATAAGGTACAATGGTCCACTTTTAGTCTTTGGAATTGCTCAACTCTCCCAATGGATGAGTTTTTTGTGTTTTCGTGAAATTTCAAGCATAACTTTATCTATTGGCATCTTTACCTTATGAAACGTTGTACGAAAGCAAAACTAGCATGCTTGACTTCTAAGAACACTAAATAGAGTACAACGGTCCACTTTCTTGCCTTGGAATTGCTCAAATCTCTCCATAGACGAGCTCTTCACATTTTTTGTCGAATTTCAAACATAACTTAGTCTATTGCCATCTTTACCTTACGAAACGTTGTACGAAAGCCAAACTAGCATGTTAGACTTCTAAGAACACTCAATAGAGTACAGCAATCCACTTTTATGCTTTGGAATTGCTCAACTCTCTCGTTAGACGAGCTTTTCACTTTGTTTGTGGAACTTCAAACATAACTTGGTCTATTGCCATCTTTCGCTTACGAATCGTTGTACGAAAGCCAAACTAGCATGTCAGCCTTCTAAGAACACTCAATAGAGTACAACGATCCACTTTATGCTTTGGAATTGGTCAACTCTCTCCATAGACAAGCTTTTCACGTTTTTTGTGTAACTTCAAACTGGACTGATCTATTGCCATCTTTACCTTACGAAATGTTGAACTAAACCTAAAGTAGCAAATTATAGGAAGTAGAGTACAACGGTCCACTTTTAGTCGTTGGAATTGCTCAAGTCTCTCCGTACACGAGCTTTTCACGTTTTTATTCAATGTCAGCCGTAAATTGGTCAATTGGGATCTTTACCGAACGAAATGTTGTACGAAAGCTAGACTAGCAAGTTAGACTTCTAAGAACACTAAATAGAGTGCAACGGTCCACTTTTAGTCATTGCAATTGCTCAACTCTCCCCGTAGATGAGTTTTTCACGTTTTTGTGCAATTTCAATCATAACTTGGTCTATTTGCATCTTTACCTTCTTAAACGTTGTACGAAAGCTAAACTAGCAAGTTATACCCCTTATAACACAAAATAAAGTACAATGGTCCAGTTTTAGTCGTTGGAATTGCTCAACTCTCTCTTTAGACGAGTTTTTAACATTTTTGTGTAATGTCAACCCTAACTTGGTCTATAAAGATCTTTACCTTACGAAATGTTGTACAAAAGCTAGAATAGTAAGTTAGACTTCTAAGAACACTAGAAAAGGTACAATGGTCCACTTTTAGTCTTTGGAATTGCTCGAATCTCCCCATAGATGAGGTTTTCGTGTTTTTGTGCACTTTCAAGCATAACTAGGTCTATTGACATCTTTACCTTATGAAATGTAGTAGGAAAGCTAAACTAGCAACTTAAGACTTCTAAGAACACTAAACAGAGTACAACGGTCCACTTTTATGATTTGCAATAGCTCAACTCCCTCCATAGATGAGCTTTTCCTGTTTTTTGTGTAACTTCAAACATAACTTGGTCTATTGTCATCTTTACCTTACGAATTGTTGAACTAAAGCTAACGTAGCAAGCTATACCTCTAAGAACACTCCATAGAGTACAACGGTACAGTTTTAGTAGTTGGAATTGCTCAACTCTGTCCATAGACAAGCTTTTCACGTTTTTATGCAATGTCAGCCGTAAATTGGTCAATTGGGATCTTTACTGAACGAAATGTTGTACGAAAGCTAGACTAGATAGTTATGCTTCTAAGAACACTAAATAGAGTACAACGGTCTAGTTTTAGTCGTTGGAATTGCTCAACTCTCTCCATAGAGGAGCTTTTAACCTTTTTGTGTAATTTCAACCCTAACTTTGTCTATTTGGATCTTTACCTTACGAAATGTTGTACGAAAGCTCAAATAGCACGTTAGACTTGTAAGAACACTAAATAAGGTACAATGGTCCACTTTTAGTCATTGAAACTGCTCAACTCTCCCCATACATGAGTTTTTGTGTTTTTGTGCAATTTCAAGCATAACTTGGTCTATTGGCATCTTTACCTTATGAAACGTTGTACGAAAGCCAAACTAGCATGCCAAACTTCTAAGAACACTAAATAGAGTACAACGGTCCTCTTTTTTGCTTTGGAATTTCCCAACTCTGTTCATAGATGAGCTTTTCACATTTTTTGTGGAACTTCAAACATAACTTGGTCTATTGCCATCTTTTCCTTACGAAATGTTGTACGAAAGCCAAACTAGCATGTTAGACTTCTAGGAACACTCAATAGAGTACAACGATCCACTTTTATGCATTGGAATTGCTCAACTCTCTCGTTAGACGAGCTTTTCACGTTTTTTATGGAACTTCAAACATAACTTGGTCTATTGCCATCTTTTGCTTACGAAACGTTGTACGAAAGCCAAACTAGCATGTTAGACTTCTAAGAACACTAAATAGAGTACCACGATCCACTTTTATGCTTTGGAATTCCTCAACTCTCTCCACATACGAGCTTTTCACGTTTTTTGAGTAATTTCAAACATAACTTGATCTATTGCCATCTTTACCTTACGAAATGTTGAACTAAAGCTAAAGTAGAAAATTATAGGAAGTAGAGTACAACGGTCCAGTTTTAGTTGTTGGAATTGCTCATGTCTCTCCATACACGAGCTTTTAGCGTTTTTGTGCAATTTCAACCATAACTTGGTCAATTGGGATCTTTACTGAAAGAAATGTTGTACGAAAACTAGACTAGCAAGTTACACTTCTAAGAGCACTAAATAGTGTACAACGGTCAAGTTTTAGTCATTGAAATTGCCCAACTCTCTCCCTAGACGAGCTTTGCACGTCTCTATACAATTTCAGTCATAACTTGGTCAATTGGGATCTTTACCTAACGAGAGGTTGTATGAAAGCTAGACTAGCAAGTTAGACTTCTAAGAACACTAAATAGAGTGCAACGGTCCAATTTTAGTCGTTCCAATTGCTCAACTCTCCCCATAGATGAGCTTTTCACGTTTTTATGCAATTTCAAGCATAACTTGGTCTATTTGCATCTTTACCTTATTAAGCGTTGTACGAAAGCTAAACTAGCAAGTTATACTCCTTATAACACAAAATAAAGTACAATGGTCCAGTTTTAGTTGTTGGAATTGCTCGACTCTCTCCATAGACGAGCTTTTAACGTTTTTGTGTAATTTCAACCCTAACTTGGTCTATATGGATCTTCACCTTACGAAATGTTGTACGAAAGCTAGAATAGCAAGTTAGACTTCTAAGAACACTAAAAAAGGTACAATGGTCCACTTTTAGTCTTTGGAATTGCTCAAATCTCCCCATAGATGAGGTTTTCGTGTTTTTGAGCAATTTCAAGCATAACTAGGTCTATTGACATCTTTACCTTATGAAATGTAGTAGGAAAGCTAAACTAGCAACTCAAGACTTCTAAGAACACTAAACAGAGTACAATGGTCCTCTTTTGTGCTTTGTAATTGCTCAACTCTCTCCATAGACGAGCTTTTCACTTTTTTTTTGTGTAACTTCAAACATAACTTGGTCTATTGTCATCTTTACCTTACGAATTGTTGAACTAAAGCTAATGTATCAAGTTATACCTCTAACAACACTCCATAGAGTACAACGGTACAGTTTTAGTAGTTGGAATTGCCCAACTCTGTACATAGATGAGCTTTTCACGTTTTTATGCAATATCAGTTGTAAATTGGTCAATCAGGGATCTTTACAGAATGAAATGTTGTACGAAAGCTAGACTAGCAAGTTATACTTCTAAGAACACTAAATAGAGTACAACGGTCTAGTTTTAGTCGTTGGAATTGCTCAACTCTTTCCATAGAGGAGTTTTTAACGTTTTTGTGTAATTTCAACCCTAATTTCATCTATTTGGATCTTTACCTTACGAAATGTTGTACGAAAGCTCAAATAGCATGTTAGACTGGAAAGAACACTAAATAAGGTACAATGGTCCACTTTTAGTCTTTGGAATTGCTCAACTCTCTCCATAGATGAGTTTTTTGTGTTTTTGTGCAATTTCAAACATAACTTGCTCTATTGTCATCTTTACCTTATGAAACGTTGTACGAAAGCCAAACTAGCATGCTAGACTTCTAAGAACACTAAATAGAGTACAACGGTCCACTTTTTTGCTTTGGAATTGCTCAACTCTCTCCAAAGACGAGCTTTTCACATTTTTTGTGGAACTTCAAACATAACTTGGTCTATTGCCATCTTTACCTTACGAAACGTTGTACGTAAGCCAAACTAGCATGTTAGACTTGTAAGAACACTAAATAAGGTACGATGGTCCACTTTTAATCTTTGGAATTGCTCAACTCTCCCCATATATGAGTTTTTTGTGTTTTTGTGCAATTTCAACCATAACTTGGTCTATTGACGTCTTTACCTTATGAAACGTTGTACGAAAGCCAAACTAGCATGCTGGACTTCTAAGAATACTAAATAGAGTACAACGATCCACTTTTTTTCTTTGGAATTGCTCAACTCTCTCCGAAGGCGAGCTTTTCGCGTTTTTTGTGGAATTTCAAACCTAACTTGGTCTATTGCCATCTTTCCCTTACGAAATGTTGTACGAATACCAAACTAGCATGTTAGACTTCTAAGAACACTCAATAGAGTACAACAATCCACTTTTATGCTTTGGAATTGCTCAACTCTCTCGTTAGACGAGCTTGGTACGTTTTTTATGGAACTTCAAACATAACCTGGTCTATTGCCATCTTTACCTTACAAAACGATGTACGAAAGCCAAACTAGCATGCTAGACTTCTAAGAACACTCAATAGAGTACAACGATCCACTTTTATCCTTTGGAATTGCTCAACTCTCTCCATAGATGAGTTTTTCACGTTTTTTTGTGTAACTTCAAACATAACTTGATCTATTGCCATCTTTACCTTACGAAAAGTTGAACTAAAGCTAAAGTAGCAAATTCTAGTAAAGAGAGTACAACGGTCCAGTTTTAGTCGTTGGAATTACTCAAGTCTCTCCATAGACGAGCTTTTCACGTTTTTGTGCAATTTCAACCATAACTTGGTCAATTGGGGTCTTTGCCGAAGGAAATGTTGTACGAAAGCTAGACTAGCAAGTTACACTTCTAAGAACACTAAATAGTGTACAACGGTCAAGTTTTAGTCGTTGAAATTGCCCAACTCTCTCCATAGACGAGCTTTGCACGTTTTTGTTCAATTTCAGTCATAACTTGGTCAATTGGGATCTTTACCTAACGAAATGTTGTACGAAAGCTAGACAAGGAAGTTATAATTCTAAGAACACTAAATAGTGTACAACGGTCTAGTTTTAGTCGTTGGAATTGCTCAACTCTCTCCTTGGAGGAGCTTTTAACGTTTTTCTGTAATTTCAACCCTAACTTTGTCTATTTGGATCTTTACCTTACGAAATGTTGTACGAAAGCTCAAATAGCATGTTAGACTTGTAAGAACACTAAATAAGGTACAATGGTCCACTTCTAGTTTTTGAAATTGCTCAACTCTCCCCATACATGAGTTTTTTGTGTTTTTGTGCAATTTCAAGCATAACTTGGTCTATTGGCATCTTTACCTTATGAAACGTTTTACGAAAGCCAAACTAGCATGCTAGACTTCTAAGAACACTAAATAGAGTACAACGGTTCACTTTGTTGCTTTGGAATTGCTCAACTCACTCCATAGACGAGCTTTTCACATTTTTTGTGGAACTTCAAACATAACTTGTCTATTGCCATCTTTACCTTACGGAACGTTGTACGAAAGCCAAACTAGCATGTTAGACTTCTAAGAACACTCAATAGAGTACAACAATCCACTTTTATGCTTTGGAATTGACCAACTATCTCGTTAGACGAGCTTTTCACGTTTTTTGTGGAACTTCAAACATAACTTGGTCTATTGCCATCTTTTACTTAAGAAACGTTGTACGAAAGCCAAACTAGCATGTTAGACTTCCAAGAACACTCAATAGAGCACAATGATCCACTTTTATGCTTTGGAATTGCTCAACTCTCTCCATAGACGAGCTTTTCACGTTTTCTGTGTAACTTCAAACATAACTTGATCTATTGCCGACTTTACCTTACGAAATGTTGAACTAAAGCTAAAGTAGCAAATTATAGGAAGTAGAGTAGATCGGTCCAGTTTTAGTCGTTGGAATTGCTCAAGCCATTCCATACACGAGCTTTTCACGTTTTTGTGCAATTTCAATCATAACTTGGTCAATTGGGATCTTTGCCGAAGGAAATGTTGTACGAAAGCTAGACTAGCAAGTTACACTTCTAAGAACACTAAATAGTGTACAACGGTCAAGTTTTAGTCGTTGAAATTGCCCAACTCTCTCCATAAACGAGCTTTGCACGTTTTTGTTCAATTTCAGTCATAACTTGGTCAATTGGGATCTTTACCTAACGAAATGTTGTACGAAAGCTAGACTAGCAAGTTAGACTTCTAAGAACACTAAATAGAGTGCAACGGTGCACTTTTAGTCGTTGCAATTGCTCAACTCTCCCCATATATGAGTTTTTCACGTTTTTGTGCAATTTCAAGCATAACTTGGTCTATTTGCATCTTTACCTTATTAAGCGTTGTAAGAAAGCTAAACTAGCAAGTTATACTCCTTATAACACAAAATAAAGTACAATGGTCCAATTTTAGTCGTTGGAATTGCTCGACTCTCTCCATAGACGAGCTTTTAACGTTTTTGTGTAATTTCAACCCTAACTTGGTCTATATGGATCTTTACCTTACGAAATGTTGTACGAAAGCTAGAATAGAAAGTTAGACCTCTAAGACCACTAAAAAAGGTACAATGGTCGACTTTTAGTCTTTGGAATTGCTCAACCCGATAGATGAAGTTTTCGTGTTTTTGTGCAATTTCAAGCGTAACTAGGTCTATTGACATATTTACCTTACGAAATGTTGTAGGAAAGCTAAACTAGCAACTTAAGACTTCTAAGAACACTAAACATAGTACAACGGTCCACTTTTATGCTTTGCAATTGCTCAACTTCCTCCATAGACGAGCTTTTCACGTTTTTTGTGTAACTTCAAACATAACTTGGTCTATTGTCATCTTTACCTTATGAATTGTTGAACTAAAGCTAATGTAGCAAGTTATACCTCTAAGAACACTCCATAGATACAACGGTACAGTTTTGGTAGTTGGAATTGCCCAACTCTGTCCATAGATGAGCTTTTCACGTTTTTATGCAATGTCAGCCGTAAATTGGTCAATTGGGATCTTTACCGAACGAAATGTTGTACGAAAGCTAGACTAGCAAGTTATACTTCTAAGAACACTAAATAGAGTACAACGGTCTAGTTTTAGTTGTTGGAATTGCTCAACTCTCTCCATAGAGGAGCTTTTAACGTTTTTGTGTAATTTCAACCCTAATTTCGTCTATTTGGATCTTTACCTTACAAAAATGTTGTACGAAAGCTCAAATAGCATGTTAGACTTGAAAGAACACTAAATAAGGTACAATGGTCCACTTTTAGTCTTTGGAATTGCTCAACTCTCTCCATAGATGTGTTTTTTGTGTTTTTGTGCAATTTTAAGCATAACTTGGTCTATTGGCATCTGTACCTTATGAAACGTTGTACGAAAGCCAAACTTGCATGCTAGACTTCTAAGAACACTAAATAGAGTACAACGGTCCACTTTTTTGCTTTGGAATTGCTCAACTCTCTCCATAGACGAGCTTTTCACATTTTTTGTGGAACTTCAAACATAACTTGGTCTATTGCCATCTTTACCTTACGAAACGTTGTACGTAAGCCAAACTAGCATGTTAGACTTCTAAGAACACTCAATAGAGTAGAACAATCCACTTTTATGCTATGGAATTGCTTAACTCTCTCGTTAGACGAGCTATTCACGTTTTTTGTGGAACTTCAAACATAACTTGGTTTATTGCCATATTTTGCTTACGAAACGTTGTACGAAAGCCAAACTACCATGTTAGACTTCTAAGAACACTCAATAGAGTACAACGATCCACTTTTATGCTTTGGAATTGCTCAACTCTCTCCATAGACGAGTTTTTCACGTTTTTTGAGTAACTTCAAACATAACTTGATCTATTGCCATCTTTACCTTATGAAACGTTGTACGAAAGCCAAACTAGCATGTCAGACTTCTAAGAAAACTCAATAGAGTACAACAATCCACTTTTATGCTTTGGAATTGCTCAACTCTCTCGTTAGACAAGCTTTTCAAGTTTTTTGTGGAACTTCAAACATAACTTGGTCTATTGCCATCTTTTGCTTACGAAACGTTGTACGAAAGCCAAACTAGCATTTTAGACTTCTAAGAACACTCAATAGAGTACAACGATCCACTTTTATGCTTTGGAATTGCTCAACTTTCTCCATACGAGCTTTTCACGTTTTTTGAGTAACTTCAAACATAACTTGATCCATTGCCATCTTTACCTTACGAAATGTTGAACTAAAGCTAAAGTAGCAAATTATAGGAAGTAGTGTACAACGGTCCAGTTTTAGTTGTTGGAATTGCTCATGTCTCTCCATACACGAGCTTTTCACGTTTTTGTGCAATTTCAACCATAACTTGGTCAATTGGGATCTTTACCGAAGGATATGTTGTACGAAAACTAGACTAGCAAGTTACACTTCTAAGAACACTAAACAGTGTACAATGGTCATGTTTTAGTCGTTGAAATTGCACAACTCTCTCCATAGACGAGCTTTGAACATTTTTGTACAATTTCAGTCATAACTTAGTCAATTGGGATCTTTACCTAACAAAATGTTGTACGAAAGCTAGACTAGCAAGTTAGACTTCTAAGAACACTAAATAGAGTGCAACGGTCCACTTTTACTCGTTGCAATTGCTCAACTCTCCGCATAGATGAGTTTTTCGCGTTTTTGTGCAATTTCAAGCATAACTTGGTCTATGTGCCTCTTTACCTTATTAAGCGTTGTACGAAAGCTAAACTAGCAAGTTACACTCCTTATAACACAAAATAAAGTACAATGGTTCAGTTTTAGTCGTTGGAATTGCTCGACTCTCTCCATAGACGAGCTTTTAACGTTTTTTTGTAATTTCAACCCTAACTTGGTCTATATGGATCTTTACCTTACGAAATGTTGTACGAAAGCTAGAATAGCAAGTTAGACTTTTAAAAACACTGAAAAAGGCACAATGGTCCACTTTTAGTCTTTGGAATTGCTCAAATCTCCCCATAGATGAGGTTTTCGTGTTTTTGTGCAATTGCAAGCGCAACTAGGTCTATTGACATCTTTACCTTACGAAATGTAGTAGGAAAGCTAAACTAGCAACTCAAGACTTCTAAGAACACTAAACAGAGTACAATGGTCCTCTTTTGTGCTTTGTAATTGCTCAACTCTCTCCATGGATGAGCTTTTCACGTTTTTTTGTGTAACTTCAGACATAACTTGGTCTATTGTCATCTTTACCTTACGAATTGTTGAACTAAAGTTAATGTAGCAAGTTATACCTCTAAGAACACTCCATAGAGTACAGCAGTACAGTTTTAGTAGTTGGAATTGCCCAACTCTGTCCATAGACGAGCTTTTCACATTTTTATGCAATGTCAGCCGTAAATTGGTCAATTGGGATCTTTACCGAACGAAATGTTGTACGAAAGCTAGACTAGAAAGTTATACTTCTAAGAACACAAAATAGAGTACAACGGTCTAGTTTTAGTCGTTGGAATTGCTCAACTCTCTCCATAGAGGAGCTTTTAACGTTTTTGTGTAATTTCAACCCTAACTTCGTCTATTTGGATCTTTACCTTACGAAATGTCGTACGAAAGCTCAAATAGCATGTCAGACTTGTAAGAACACTAAATAAGGTGCAATGGTCCACTTTTAGTTTTCGGAATTGCTCAACTCTCCCCATACATCTGTTTTTTGTGTTTTTGTGCAATTTCAAACATAACTTGGTCTATTGGCATCTTTACCTTATGAAACGTTGTACGAAAGCCAAACTAGCATGCTAGACTTCTAAGAATACTAAATAGAGTACAACGATCCAATTTTTTTCTTTGGAATTGCTCAACTCTCTCCAAAGACGAGCTTTTCACGTTTTTTGTGAAACTTCAAACATAACTTGGTCTATTGCCATCTTTACCTTACGAAATGTTGTACAAAAGCCAAACTTGCATGTTAGACTTTTAAGAACACTCAATAGAGTACAACAATCCACTTTTATGCTTTGGAATTGCTCAACTCTCTCCATAGACGAGCTTTTCACATTTTTTGTGGAACTTCAAACATAACTTGGTCTATTGCCATCTTTACCTTACGAAACGTTGTACGAAAGCCAAACTAGCATGTTAGACTTCTAAGAACACTCAATAGAGTACAACGATCCACTTTTATCCTTTGGAATTGCTCAACTCTCTCCATAGACGAGCTTTTCACGTTTTTTGTGTAACATCAAAAATAACTTGATCTATTGCCATCTTTACCTTACGAAAAGTTAAACTAAAGCTAAAGTAGCAAATTATAGTAAATAGAGTACAACAGTTCAGTTTTAGTCGTTGGAATTGCTCAAGTCTCTTTATACATGAGCTTTTCACGTTTTTGCGCAATTTCAACCATAACTTGGTCAATTGGGATCTTTACCGAATGAAATGTTGTACGAAAGCTAGACTAGCAAGTTACACTTCTAAGAACACTAAATAGAGTACAACGGTCAAGTTTTAGTCGTTGAAATTGCCCAACTCTCTCCATAGACGAGTATTTCACGTTTTTTTGCAATTTCAGCCATAACTTGGTCAATTGGGATCTTTACCTATCGAAATGTTGTACGAAAGCTAGACTAGCAAGTTAGAATTCAAAGAACACTAATTAGATTGCAACGGTCCACTTTTAGTCATTGCAATTGCTCAACTCTCACCATAGATGAGTTTTTCGTGTTTTTCTGCAATTTCAAATATAACTTGGCCTATTTGCAAATTTACCTTATTAAACGTTGTACGAAAGCTAAACCAGCAAGTTATACTCTTTATAACACAAAATAAAGTACAATGGTCCAGTTTTAGTCGTTGGAATTGCTAAACTCTCTCCTTAGATGAGTTTTTAACATTTATGTGTAATTTCAACCCTAACTTGGTCTATATGGATCTTTACCATACGAAATGTTGTACGAAAGCTGGAATAGCAAGTTAGACTTCTAAGAACACCACAAAAGATACAATGGTCCACTTTTAGTCTTTGGAATTGCTCAAATCTCCCCATAGATGAGGTTTTCGTGTTTTTGTGTAATTTCAAGCATAACTAGGTATATTGACATCTTTACCTTACAAAATGTAGTAGGAAAGCTAAACTAGCAACACAAGACTTCTAAGAACACTAAGCAGAGTACAATGGTCCAGTTTTATGCTTTGCAATTGCTCAACTCTCTCCATAGACAAGCTTTTCACGTTTTTTGTGTAACTTCAAACATAACTTGGTCTATTGTCATCCTTACCTTACGAATTGTTGAACTAAAGATAATGTAGCAAGTTATACCTCTAAGAACACTCAATAGAGTACAACGATACAGTTTTAGTAGTTGGATTTGCCCAACTCTGTCCGTAGACGACCTTTTCACGTTTTTATGCAATGTCGGCCGTAAATTGGTCAATTGGGATCTTTACCGAACAAAATATTGTACGAAAGCTAGACTAGCAAGTTATACTTCTAAGAACACTAAATAGAGTACAACAGTCTAGTTTTAGTCGTTGGAATTGCTCAACTCTTTCCATAGAGGAGCTTTTAACGTTGTTGTGTAATTTCAACCATAACTTGGTCTATTTGGATCTTTACCTTACGAAATGTTGTACGAAAGCTCAAATAGCATGCTAGACTTGTAAGAACACTAAATGAGGTACAATGGTCCACTTTTAGTCTTTGGAATTGCTCAACTCTCCCAATAGATGAGTTTTTTTTGTTTTTGTGCAATTTCAAGCATAACTTGGTCTATTGGTATCTTTACCTTATGAAACGTTGTACGAAAACCAAATTAGCATGCTAGACTTCTAAGAACACTAAATAGAATACAACGATCCACTTTTATGCTTTGGAAATGCTCAACTCTCTCCATATCACATTTTTTGTGGAACTTCAAACATAACTTGGTCTATTGCCATTTTACCTTACGAAACGTTGTACGAAAGCCAAACTAGCATGTTAGAATTCTAAGAACACTCAATAGAGTAGAACGATCCACTTTTATGCTTTGGAATTACTCAACTCTCTCCATAGACGAGCTTTTCACGTTTTTTGTGTAACTTCAAACATAACTTGGTCTATTGCCATCTTTACCTTACGAAATGTTGAACTAAAGCTAAAGTAGCAAATTATAGTAAATAGAGTACAGCGGTCCAGTTTTAGTCGTTGGAATTGCTCAAGTCTCTCCATACACGAGCATTTCACGTTTTTGTGCAACTTCAACCATAACTTGGTCAATTGGGATCTTTACCGAACGAAATGTTGTACGAAAGCTAGACTAGCAAGTTACACTTCTAGAAACACTAAATAGAGTACAACGGTCAAATTTTAGTCGTTGAAATTGCCCAACTTTCTACATAGACGAGTTTTTCACGTTTTTGTGCAATTTCAGCCATAACTTGGTCAATTGGGATCTTTACCTAACGAAATGTTGTAGGAAAGCTAGACTAGCAAGTTAGACTTCTAAGAACACTAAATAGAGTGCAACGGTCCACTTTTAGTCATTGCAATTGCTCAACTCTTCCCATAGATTTGTTTTTCATGTTTTTGTGCAATTTCAAGCATAACTTGGTCTATTTGAATCTTTACCTTATTAAACGTTGTACGAAAGCTAAACTAGCAAGTTATAATACTTATAACACAAAATAAAGTACAATGGTCCAGTTTTAGTCTTTGGAATTGCTCCACTCTCTCCTTGGACGAGTTTTTAACATTTTTGTGTAATTTCAACCCTAACTTGGTTTATATGGATCTTTACCTTACGAAATGTTGTACGAAAGCTAAAATAGTAAATTAGACTTCTAAAAACACTAAAAAAGGTACAATGGTCCACTTTTAGTCTTTGGAATTGCTCAAATCTCCCCATAGACGAGGTTTTCGTGTTTTTGTGTAATTTCAAGCATAACTAGGTCTATTGACATCTTTACCTTACCAAATGTTGTAGGAAAACTAAACTAGCAACTTAAGACTTATAACAACACTAAACAGAGTACAACGTCCACTTTTATGGTTTGCAATTGCTCAACTCTCTCCATAGACGAGCTTTTCACATTTTTTGTGTAACTTCAAAAATAACTTGGTCTATTGTCATCTTTACCTTACGAATTGTTGAACTAAAGCTAATGTAGCAAGTTATACCTCTAAGAACACTCAATAGAGTACAACGGTATAGTTTTAGTAGTTGGAATTGCCCAACTCTGTCCATAGACGAGCTTTTCACGTTTGTATACAATGTCAGCCGTAAATTGGTCAATTGGGATGTTTACCGAACGAAATGTTGTACGAAAGCTAGACTAGTAAGTTATTCTTCTAAGAACACTTAATAGAGTACAACGGTCTAGTTTAGTCGTTGGAATTGCTCAACTCTCTTCATAGAGGAGCTTTTAACGTTTTTGTGTAATTTCAACCCTAACTTGGTCTATTTGGATCTTTACCTTACAAAATGTTGTACGAAAGATCAAATAGCATGTTAGACTTGAAAGAACTCTAAATAAGGTACAATGGTCAAATTTTAGTCTTTGGAATTGCTCAACTCTCCCCATAGATGAGTTTTCTATGTTTTTGTGCAATTTCAAGCATAACTTGGTCTATTGACATCTTTACCTTATGAAACGTTGTACAAAAGCCAAACTAGCATGCTAGACTTCTAAGAACACTAAATAGAGTACAACGGTCTACTTTTTTGCTTTGGAATTGCTCAACTCTCTCCATAGACGAGCTTTTCACGTTTTTTGTGGAACTTCAAACATAACTTGGTCTATTGCCATCTTTACCTTACGAAACGTTGTACGAAAGCCAAACTAGCATGTTAGACTCTAAGAACACTCAATATTTATTTTCTTAGGTATGACTCCGGCCACTTATCTTTTTATTTTGCATAGCTCCGCTCCAACTAGTATTTAGATTTACTTTTTCAAAAGCGTTCGTGGCTATGTTTTAGTTTAAGCTTGTAAAACACTCCTATATCCCAGAATGTATCCCATTTCAATGATGATCCTGATGGATTCTCACAATGCGTTGTTTTTCGTTTCATTCCAAAATGAGCTCTTTTCATTATGATGATTAGTGTTCTAGTTTTTCATGCTTTTTTTTAGATTGACACTCTAGGCATTCTAAGTCCTTTTCCCGACAAAGCAAACTTCAAACCAGCAACTTGTATTCTCTAACTACGCATAATCAGTTTGGTGTAGAGGTAAAATTCGGTGTAGAATCCTTCAAACCATCTTTGGGCTTACAACAAGCCTTGGTACACTTGCAGATCCAATATCCATATCTACAAAATAGGCAGAATTGTAAGGTTTCTTGTTTAGGGCAGAAGATGACGAACAAATATACATCTTGTCCACTCATAATGAGGATATGTCCGAGATTGCTCCACGCGTTCCTCAGAATACCTTTTATAAAAACTAACACGAACTTTTGTTGTTGAGTTGACAAATTGCATAGATGAACATGGATTGTCGTTTTAAATATTCCCCAATCCATCAGGCCTTGATGACTAATACAACAAATCATACAAAGAGATTCTCCACTTATAATTGCTATTGTCAATCATACCGATTAATTTTCTTCCCATAAAAATAAAACCCTTTTTTTTTTATAAGCAAAGAAAAAGTTCAAAAATTCTCTCTCTAAGATCGCGTTGGAAACTATGCATACAAAGTTAGATTTTTGTACGTACTTGATGTGTCAAATATATACATGCACTTATATATCTTTTACACATAATGTTTGAATGCCCTAATGTTTGGTTTGTTAGTGTGGATAGGGTTGCAATTGTGAGTTCATTTTATACTCTTGTTGATGGCATGAATTCTGGCATTGAAGTTGTTTAATGTTTGTGGGTATCATTCTAGTAAACCCTCAGGAGACACAACTCCTCCTACTAGGGGCACCTAGGGGTTTAAAGGCTTGTGACACATGCTAAGTGTCATCGTGAGCCCTACGAAAGTGCCATAGATTAATTTCTTATTTAGAGTTAGTCTTAGTTATTTTATTCATTCTCAATTTGCTCAAGGACGAACAAAGGTTAAGTGTGGGGGTGTTTGATGTGTTAAATATATACATACACTTATGCATCTTTTACACATAAATTCATCTCATTTTGAGTTGATTAAGAGTTGATATTGCCTAAGAAAGTTAAATTTGCATATTGTAGGTGTCAAGGTAAGAAAGGAAGGAAAAGAGTGCAAAATGAAGATTTTTACTCCAGAACCGATTTTTGATCGATCGGATCCATTCCCGATCGATCGGACCTGCCAAAAAAGCCTTGAATTCATGGAGACAGAGGCTATTTCCGATTGATCGGAACAGTGTCCGATCGATCGGAGGTACAATTCACTGTACGCGTATTTTCGCAAAAAAGTTCCGAATTCCAGTGTTTTCAAGCCAAAACGACCCCAACTTGTTTTGGAAACGACATAAGAGTTTGGGGAAGTATAAAAGGGCATAAAATAGGGTTTTGGGGGAGTTATTGGGCAGGATTTCATTCTACCACCATTAGAGAGCTTGGAGGCCACCATTGGAGCTTGGAGAAGAAGAGAGTTTACAAGTGGGTTTTCTCTCTCCTTTTCTATCCTAGTTTCTATGGTTGATTTCCTTTGTTTAATGATGTATTTTGCTTCCATGAGTGGCTAGATTTCTTACTAGGGTCTTAATGTAACAAAACCTTGAAGGTTCAATAAACTTGGTTTCCTTATTTCTTGATTTCTCTCTCTCTATTGATTGTCTGTGGGTGTGATTAATGCTTTTGAATGTTTGGCCATCATTCAATTGATTTGCTACCTAGATTGAGACCGGAAGGAGATATCTAGGGTTTTGCCTCAAGCCATAGATGACATAGGGTGCATGAACCATAGGAATATAGTTTGTGACTTATGCAATCGTTAAATGATTTTCATAGTTCTTAATGGGTTTTTGATATATTAATCCGATTGTTAGGAATAACAGGGATTTATATTGAAAATACGTTTGATGTATCTAGGAATAGAACATTGCATAGGTTGGAAAATCGATTGTCATTATAGAGAGAGGAATTAGGGATTAAGGGACTAAGGGAATTGAATTGGATAGGTGAGGTGGCGTTAAGTACCCTAGTGTTTTCCATCCTCGATTACATACTTGTGTTTGATTTGTCTTTGTTCTTTTTAATTAGTTTAGTTAAAATCAAACCAAACCACGAAACCTTTCCCCAATTTGTATAGTTGTTACTTGTTTGACATTGATTTCTATTGCCAACACATCCCTAGTGGAAACGATAATTTACTCATCTCTATATTACTTGTGTGATTTGTGCGATTGCAATTAAATCCATATCAGTACTCCTAAATTCCTAATCAAGGTGTTTGGTTAATAGGCGAGAGTATACACATCATGTTTTCCATTCCAACTACCGATTTGCGTGTACTTACACATAATTCTTTATATGTGTATGTATATATATTTGTATATATATAATAAAATTATACAACCTCAAATTAATATAACGTATTGTGCTAGAATTAGGTCCTAGCCTAACGGTTAGAAAAGAGTCTGCCTTCTTTAGAATTTGTGTATTCTAGTTTCTATTGAACTTATACAAGAAAATTTCATGTACTTGTTATGGCACGCATAATTTTTGGATTATTGTACAAATTCATGAATTTATTCAATGCACACCTAAATAAGAGTTATGAAAGGTTATGAGAGTGATTAGGAAGGAGTTCCCACTTAATGAATCTGTGAGTATGAGCAATACAAGTATATGGATCCATTCAAGGGTTAATTTCTATCATTGCAAGGGACTTCTTCGGGTCAGTATTATGAACTATGATCTGGTTGCTACTGAGTTGATCTAGATGAATATATCATAATGTCTTCCACTTGGTCTTCTATGTTTAGATGCCCTACAAGCTGGTTTGCACGAGGAGGTGGGAAGTTTGCTTATATACCTACATATGGTCAATAACTAAATATCTAATACCCTAATTGTTTAAGGTCCTAAGCGATAAGGGCTAATTGTACTGCCTAATGTTCTAATTGGCTAATTCGTCTTCTAAGTTTTCATTGTTTTCTTGTGCTGGCATAGCCTCTGCTTGCCTGATGACGAACCACTTCGTCTCCTACTCTCTTTCGTTGGTGCAACTATGCAAGTTTGTAACCCTATCTGATGACGAACCGCTTCAATATATATTTATGTTAGTGTTTCGGATTATTTTATGCCACCAAATATCAAGATGAATGTAAATCGTTAATTTTATTTTAAGTAGCTGTAATGTTGTAAATAACCCTAAATTTTTTTCCCTAAAGCGCTACCTCCGGACCCCATCAACTTTTTAATGATCTCCCAACATCAATTCTTGGCTCTGTCTTTGCATATGGTGGAAGAAGAATGTGTTATGAACACACCTGTTTATTTGTAAATATTGGGAAAACTCTCAGGTCATGTTTGGCCTATTAAAAAAAAAGTGACGAAAGGTTATGTAAGAAAATTAAAATAAAAATTTCTCAAAACCTAGTTTCCAATCCAGATAATGAATTGTCCAAATCTCATATAGCTGACTCATCTGTGAAACGTATAGCATGTGAGGCTACTTGGAGAGATAAGGGGGATTGGAGAGATAAGGAAGTTGGAGTGATAAGGCAGAGTATTTGCCCTCACATGCTTACTAATCTAAGTGATAAATCAGGTACAAGTTCATCTCTCTCAACAACAAAGTGATAGGCTCAATCTCAATCAAAGAATATCTTGCTGATAGGCTCTACTGGTCGTATACCTCAACAGTCTCTCAACAAATTGATATGCTCTTATCATTGGTTACTGAATCAACAGTCAAGCTCAACAAAGGATGAGGAATGGATCTGTTCTGTTTACTTTCATACTTAGCTATTTAGCTTTAATGCAATAGAGTTTATATGAATAAATTGTAATAGCTCCATGGTAATTTATCTTCGTTGCATTAATAAAAAAGTCTTCCTATCTGTTCATGTCTCAACTTCACTAAGTTACAATTCTTCATTTCTTCTTGGTATTGAAGCAGGTCTATTGCGTCCAAATCACCCACTTACAAACCCCTTCCCAATCTCAACATTAGCAATTTCACCAGTTACCAATTCACGAAAAACAAATGGCCCTTCCCAATCTCAACATTAGCAATTTCATACCTTCGTAAGGATGACAAATGTCCCAGCGAGAATTCTCACTGCGACATCAATTGTCATACCTTCGTAAGGATGACAATACAACAACTGCCGAACATGTCCGCCTCTTTAAATCAATATGTGATAGTCTAGCAGCAATTGGGAAGCTCGTCCCAGACGGTGACAAAGTTTTTTACCTTCTTACCAGTCTTGGTCCTAGCTACAAGCAATTTGCCACCACCATGATGCGGCCACCGAGACTGACATATTCAGAACTTGTCTCACAGCTTCAATGCCATGACCAATGGAATTATTTAGTACCAAAGAGCAATGTAAGTGCTTCTGACCCTTTTAATGGATCGAATACATCTTTTGCTTTTATTGGGCAGAAACATCAAGGTAATTCTTTTGGAGGCCGATCCTCACATGGAATTGGCAACGCCGCTGGTAACTCCACGCAATTCACAAGTAATGGACGTGGTTTTCAAGCACAAGGAGGACAGTTCAATCGTTCCCAGTTTGGCACCAACAATGGAAATCGCAAATCTACACCACCAGGATGTAGATGGATGACTCCTGTAGAGAGAGAAATGTATCTCCATGAAGTGTGTACACATTGCAAAAGAATCGGTCACATTGCCAAGATTTGATGGTGGCTGCAATCGGCTAGGCAACGTCAAACTAAGGAACTTCCACAAGCACTTGCAGTGTTAACTTTGGACAACACAGTTGCTGAAACTGAATGGGTAACCAACACTGGTGCCTCTAATCACATGACAAGTAATCGTGACTTACTTAACAATATGCATAATTATTTTGGGTCTGATTTGGTTTTTGTAGGAGATGGCACTCCTTTACTCATCGAAGGAATAGGAGATGCTAAAATCAAAGGAAAAAATGCGGCACTCCAATTGCCTGATGTATTGCATGTGCCAGCCTTAAAAAAAAATTTGCTTTCAACAAGTCACTTGACTGATCAATATCCTTTGAATTTTGAATTCTCTGATGTTGGTTTTCATGTTAAGGAACGGGAACAGGGCAACATTTAATCACGGCAACGCGCAAGGGTGACTTGTATGTTCTTCCCAATCCACCGGAGGCCTATTTTTCTCACCGATTTAAATCAGGGACGACCAATGTTTGGCACCAAAGATTAGGACACCCCCAAGTAGATACTGTGTTTGTGCTTAAGCGTAAAGGTTTTATTGATGTTTTAGGATCCAATAAATCACATTTTTTTTTTGTGACAGCTGTCAACTAGGAAAACTCAGTAAGCTACCTTTTAGTTCTTTTGATCATAAAAGTACTGAAATTTTTGATAAAATTTATTGTGATCCATGGGGACCTGCTCCTATATTGTCTTTAGGGAATTTTCGATACTATGCTCGCTTGGTTGATGATTATTCACGGTATAGTTGGTTCATTCCTCTAAAAACAAAGTTTGATTTTGTTGAAGCTTATATTGCTTTTGAAAAATATGTTGATTGGCAATTCAACAAAAACATCAAGGTTTTTCACTTTGATGGGGGCGGAGAATTTGTTAATAATAAACTAAGTTTCACATTTTACGTCACAAGGAATTATTCATAGGCTCTCTTGTCCCTATACACCTGAACAATCAGGAATGGTAGAACGACGACATCGCATAATTAGGTAGCTTGGCATGAAATGCTTTTTCACAGTGGCTTACCTCTCAATCTTTGGGTAGAAGCATTTAGTACTACCACTTATTTGATAAATAGACTTCCATCATCTGGAATAAATTTTGATACTCCATTTTTCATAGTGCAAGGTACACATCCTAATTACACTTCTCTTCGGGGTATTTGGCTCTAAATATTTCCCATATACATGGGATAAAGAGAAAAATAAATTTGACCCTAAAAGTGTTCTATGTGTGTTTGTAGGTTATAGCTCTCACCATAAACGGTACAAATGCTAGCATCCTCCTAGTAGGAAGACAATCATCTCTCGGCACGTCATCTTTGATGAACAACGCTTTCCCTACAAACAACATCTCGCGGGATCAGTCCCTTCTCCTGTTCAGGTACAATCAATTTTCGATTTATGGCTTATTGATCTGGATGATATTGTTCACTCCACAGATAGCATTGATACTACAGCTGCCAGCACTTCCATGCATGCTCCACCGGTTGAGATAGTCTATACCACTGCCGTGTCACCTCGTGCGAACCGTACACCTCCCGCACCACACATGTCCAGCACACTTCCATGCAATCTCCCATGCAGTCCCACGTTTGAAGATGCTCATAACCAGCCATCTACCTATGATCAAGCTGCCATTGACCAGCCCTTGTCATGCATTTTTACTCTCGGTAATCCTCCATTGTCAGTTGCTGCACCGTGCATGCCTAGCAATTCTCCATGTAGTCCCACGGTTGCAACTGTTCATGACCAGCTATTGTCCCACATTCCTAGCCATGATCAAACAAATACAGCCGACCATGACTCTTCATCATCATCCACTGCTGAACCTATCTCTATCACGGTTTCACCAACCTCAACTGAAGGAGAGCCTACTGGACTAGGGATGCCTCACTCTCAAATTCCTTTATCTTACTCTCCCTTCCTTGCATCTTTGGATACTCACTCAATACCCTCTCATTTTCCCTTGCGGGATATTTCATCACCAGTAGTCTCACCATCAGTGCAACCAGACCAGCACTTACATCCAATGGTGACTCGTGTAAGAGATGGCATAATCAAACCAAACCCCAAATATGCTCTACATGTCATGACTCACGATATTCCTAGAGAACCGACTTCAGTTCGTGCAGCTCTCTCTCATGATGGTTGGAAAGATGCCATGTTGGAAGAACTTAAAGCTCTACGTACTAATGCTACCTGGAAATTGGTACCACGTACTTCCGATATGCATATTATTGGATCTAAGTGGGTTTATAAGGCCAAACTCAAGTCTGATGGTACTTTGGACCGTCTCAAAGCTGGCTTAGTGGCCAAAGAATATCATCAAGTTGATGGTATCGATTACACCAAAACATTCTCACCTGTCATTAAACCCAAAACCATTCGAATGGTGATAAGTGTGGCTTTAGTTCGACATTGGGCAATTCATCAATTAGATGTCAAGAATGCCTTCCTACATGGCCGTATTACTCATGACATCTACTTGGAACAACCCCCCCGCATGAAAGATCCTCGTCATTCTCTCCATGTCTGCAAACTCCAGAAGGCCTTTTATGGTCTTAAACAAGCACCGCGTGCTTGGTTTGATTGTTTTAGTACCTTCTTACTCAACTATGGTTTCACTTGTAGTTTGGCTGACCCATCATTATTTATTTGTCATTCGTCTTATGGTTCATTGATACTACTTCTCTATGTGGATGATATGCTTCTTACAGGGACGAGTGTTCAACTTATTGAGTATTTCATCACCATTCTTAGCAAGGAGTTTGCTATGAAAGATGTAGGACCGCTTCACCATTTTCTGGGAATTGAAGTCAATGATACCACATCTGGGTTATTTTTCTCTCAAACTCATTATGCATTAACTATTTTAGAGAAAACTCATATGCGAGATTGTAAACCAATACACACTCCAATGGAGACTAAGCCCACCGAACAGCAAAATACCAAACTCCTTTCCGATCCAACCCACTTTCGCAGTATTGTTGGCGCCCTTCAGTATTTGACCCTTACCCGGCCAGACATTTCCTATAGTGTCAATCATATCTCTCAATTCATGCATGCATCGACTGAGCCCCACTTGACAATGGCTAGACACATACTGAGTTATGTTAAGGGCACGATTCATTTTGGCTTACACTTTACTTCCCACACTACACTTGATCTTTGTGCGTTCTCTGATGCAGATTGGGCAGGCTATCCAACCACTACTGGCTACTGTACGTATTTTGGTCGTAACCTCATATCCTAGTGTGCAAAGAAACAAACAACAATCTCTCGCTCAAGCACAGAAGCTGAATATCGTGCTATGGCTCACACTACCGCTGAACTCACCTGGCTCACTTTTCTAATGAAAGATCTTTGTGTTCCTCTTCGTCATCCTCCAATCTTGTTCTATGACAATATGAGTGCACTCTACATGACTGTCAATCCAGTCTTTCATGCAAGGATCAAACATATTGAGTTGGGACTATCACTTTGTTCGCGAGCGCGTTGCACTTGGACGATTAATCACTCAATACATTCCTACAGGTGAACAAATTGCTGACATCTTCACCAAGCCGCTGTCCAAACCATCTCTTCTCTACTTTCGCACCAAACTATGTCTTGTACCTCGACTTAGTTTGCGGGAGGAATATGAGAATGAGATGTCCAATCCAGATAACGAATTGTCCAAATCTCATATAGCTGACTCATTTGTGAAACGTATAGCATGTGAGGCTACTTGGAGAGATAAGGGGATTGGAGAGATAAGGAAGTTGGAGTGATAAGACAGAGTATTATCTCTCACATGCTTACTAATCTAAATGATAAATCAGGTACAAGTTCATCTCTCTCAACAACAAAGTGATAGGCTCAATCTGAATCAAAGAATATCTTGCTGATAGGCTCTACTGGTCGTATACCTCAACAGTCTCTCAACAAATTGATATGCTCTTATCATTGGTTACTGAATCAACAGTCAAGCTCAACAAAGGATGAGGAATGGATCTGTTCTGTTTACTTTCATACTTAGCTATTTAGCTTTAATGCAATAGAGTTTATATAAATAAATTGTAATAGCTCCATGGTAATTTATCTTCGTTGCATTAATAAAAAAGTCTTCCGATCTGTTCATGTCTCAACTTCACTAAGTTACAGTTCTTCATTTCTTCTGCTAGAAACCCATAATTAGGAGTTTGATGGGTCATGCACGACATGATATTACGTGTGATGAGGCATTAATGTTACAAGTCATGTCACCAAAGACTAGGGAGGGGAAAGAAAATCATCTCATCGTTGGCTTGATAAAAATGAAAGCCTGGCTAGGAAGAAAAATGGGAGGGTTTAGAAGTAAATCAAAGACTTATTATATTCTCTTTAGTAATAGTGGGAGAACATAGTGTTTGTCAAATGAAATAGTGGTTGATTTAAATTGGCTTAAATTTTAATATTCTTCTTCAAAGACGGCCGTTTGTTTGTTGGTTTGGGTAGGCGAAATTCACGGATTCCTTTTTCTCGTCTTTATCATCCTTTGTGAAGATGACAGACTGACAACGTACATTATCATCATCATGTACCATTACTACGACTCTCGCTTAACTTGAGGATTCAGTAGTGTGTGCGTATCAAAAAATTCTTGAGAGAGAATATATATATATGAATTCTTCTATATGGATCAAAAAGTGTGGACCAACTTTGTGTTCCACACTTTTTGTCGACAAAGTTGGTCTTTCATAAGGTCTCAAAATAAGATCCTAAAATGAGGTTTTAATTTTTAGAATTCACTTTTAAGGTTCAAAACATTTTTCAAAAATCTGAAAAAAAAAATATTTTTGTTTTGATCGGTTTTACGAATCCAACGATATATTTTTTGCTCGAAACAAAAATCAAATGCAACATAGAAAGTGTGTGAAATGTCTTTTGTTATATATATATATATATATTTATTTATTTATTTATGTATACATATATGTATTTGGATAATACCTGAAACCCCAAAAAAGTGACTCCAAAAGACCTGCATTTAATATGGAGTGTCGGATGAAAAATGGGTCCTACATTTTTGTTTTTAAACAATGACTATTTTAATGTCACATAGATTTGGGAGACTTTTGGGCTCTCTAGCATTGTCCTATATATTTATGTATATATATATATATTTATGTGTCTCTTCTTCTTACATTTGACATTTCCACTTGGCATTTTTTGTTTTATTGACTTAATTGCACCAATCACAATGTCATTCTATTAACTAATTTAGTTTAGGATTTCGAGTTTATCTATATAATAATTAATTGGAACATGCATGCACATTATACCAACCAAATAAATATACTTATATGCATGTACCCTACTATTTATTGGTGCATCTCTCATTTTCGGAATTAAATTATCGATAATTCACGCATCAAGATATTGTTTATTGTTTGTATCAAAAGTGATCTTCAGTTACTTGATTACACATGGCGTCGAGGGACCCATCAATGGATGAGGACATTTAATCACCAACAAACACGTGGCAAGGGCAATGAGATTTCATATTAACATTTGTTCATTTTGTAGATAATCTGGTTTTACTTGGTAGAAAATCTAAGGATAATATGGTTTTATCAAGGTTGTCTGAAGAAGTATGTCCGAAAATGTTAAAATACAAGAATTTCATGTTACAGTCCTTTCTCATGTTGTTAAGCGATTTGTTATTAAATGAGAGATATTTTAGTTGGATAAGCTCAATAGAGTTCAGGAAAATACGAGTTTCACCATACATATACGTAACTTTTCTTAGACATGTCTCTAGCAATGACACAACAGCCAGAAACCATAACCATTTTCGGCATGGACTTTGAGCAAGAAGACACATTCCCACATTCAAGCAGACAAAAGCAGTAACAAATGGCAACCATAAAGTATTATTCCTCAATAGCCAGCATGAGGCCTATATTCCAAGAGAGTGGAGCAAGCTACATGTTCTTGTTGCTCTCATATCCATCTTGAAGAAGGGACACAATCTAAGACTTTACCATGATCCCCATTACTTTGAAGATGTTGCGGTTATGAAGTGTTTTGAAGCAACAACTCGAGCAACAAGAAAGAAGAAAGTTTACCATCATCTACCACGAAAGGATGTGCCAAAGTAGTGCCAAAGAAATAGGAGATGAAGACCACCATAACCATCATGAAGACTATAAGAAGAAGAGGAGAGATTCACAACCACCCCGCGTCAAACACAGACTCAGCGTCTATAAACTTTATTGCTTTCTTAGCATGACTCCGATCAATTATCTCTGACCCATTTATTTACTTTCAAACCTTCGTGGTTGTAGCCTCAATGGTTATGTTTGTTTTAGCTTGTACAACATGTTCTTTCGTACATTGTAGGATATAATTCCAATGAAATTTTTGATGCATTCCAATGATGTGTTGTTTTTCATTTCATTAATAGAAGTGCTATCATTCTGGTGTTAGCCCTTTGTCTCCTGCTTTTCTCACTTGACACTTGCAAAACAGGTCACAAATTCCGTCTAATGCCAGCTTTATCCTTCTGTAATACCTGTCATAAAAATACCAATATGGGCAGTATGTTTGCACTAAATATCATAGAAAAATAGTAATTTTAAGCCCATAAAAGTAGGTATATTTTACACCCAACAAAATCCCCCAAACTTCAACCTTGCTTGTCCTCAAGCAAGCAAACAAGAAAAAGTTTAAACCCTTTAAGCATCAGTTGAAAATCTATAATCAAGAATTGGCAGCACAAGTACTATTTCATTATTTCAATGCAATCTTGACATCCGGTAGAAAGTTGCACAGCCTTAACTCTGCTCGCAACCACTTTAGTCTACACAATTATTTTCGCACACCCTCACCAAGGTACACACATAATATATAGAAGAGAATTTTCACTCAAGTGTATAAGGGCGGTGTTTACTCTCTTATGAATTCATAACCTGCAACCATATGCTCACATGTCCACCAATCTTACTTCACATTAAAATTTTCATTCAATAAATCAGAAGGACTTTATTGGGGCAAGAAATTTGGCTAAGGAAGGCTAAAAAATGAACAAAATAAATGTAAACTGGATTCAAACTAAAGTCATCATGATCTAATCACAAGCAAGCTCAATGCAACAAGGATAAGCGTCAATGAATAACATAGGTTAGATACGGGTATGGTTTAACAAAATATGTGATGATCATGCCATATATCACATAGTCTCAAAAATAGGCATCCATCATAAGACTAATCCTAACTCCATCTACCGGAACCAACATAATTAAGTACTAAAAAAAAAACTCCCTCCACTCCAAATCAATGAGTCGGAGTATCAGCAAACTAGCTAGACATCAGCTCTCAACCACAGAACATCAGGGTAAGCTCCCATCACGGATCAGATCAAACTTCTCCCTCTGTTGAGCTTCAAATCGCTGCATTGCCTCCTTCATCTCATGCATATGTGTTCCAATACTCATTTGGAGTGACTCAACTGTTGATTCGAGATGCTCCAATCGGGTGATCACCTGCCCCTGCAAACTCCCAACTTGCTCAACCTCGACACCCAAATCAGTCACTTTCTCCTCAACAGCTTCCAACCTTTCGTCCAAACTACCACACCCTGCACCATCTTTTTGCTGAAAATTTTGAATTTCTCGCACCAGCTGCTTGGTTCTATGAGCTGGAAAAAATTCCCTTAAGAACTTAGTCGCCATCTGCTCCCATGTGCTAATATTACCTGCTTCAATAGAGTTGTACCACATCTTTGCTCCTCCTCTAAGAGTGAATGGGAAGAGTACCAGTTTCAGATTATCATTAGACATCCCTGTCATGTGTTGAGTACGACAAAGATCGGTAAAATCCTTTAGATGTTGGTGTGGATCTTCATCGAACCGCCCCTCATAATGTGGTACAGAATTCAGCAATTGAGGTTATAAACTGATATTAGCTGCTCCAGTAGGTTGATATGTAATACATGATGGCTGGGCAATATTCTGCGGTATATATCTATTCATCATGGGTATTCGCACATTACCCTCAGCATTCCCAACACCACCAGCAATTTGAATCTCTCGATTGGGTGGATTTTCAGCCATGTTTCTTTGTTTTAATGCTCTAGTTGTTCTCTCCATTTTTGGGTCAAATTCTTCTAATGGTTGATGTTGAGAACGAGTGTTGACCATGCAATTTAAGAGACAATTCTGACCTGCACAAGAAATATTATTTATTTTTTTTTAGTAAGTTTAAGCAGGAAAAATAAACTAAATAAATAAATACAAACTACTGCCGTAAGAAACAACCGATAATAAACTTAATAGTCCCCGGCAACGGCGCCAAAAACTTGATCGATACTTTTTATTGCAAGAAATACTTGCAACTCAATACCGACGGGTTTATCCCAATCGCAAGTGTACGTGCCAACTGACAGTATAATAGTGAATGGGGTCGAATCCACGAGGACTGTATTAATTACCAACTATAACTACTAAGAATAGTGCAAATTAAATTCAGATGCTTCTAATATTAACTAGCAATAAAATTTAGATAAATATCAATGGATGAAAAACTAGCTTGGGTTTGGCTTGCCAACTACCTCCACCTATGCACACAGATTAATATGCAATCACACAATTTAAAAGTTTAACAATGTCAATTGAAAGGCCTTGGTCCAGCTGCAGTCAATTAGATTTCCCTAAACAACGATCCTAACTTTGGTCCAGTTGCAAGATCTTTTCTTATCAAAGGAGTCTTGGTTGGTCTACCCTAAGAGTTTCCTAAGACAAGCATAAGAACTAGGAAATCGACAGTTGCACAATCTAGGATAATGGTCTATTACCCAATCAATTATGTCCTATGTTCCCAAAACTTGGATCTTACACAAGTTCTTGTTACTTCGTCAAACACCGGTTCATGGTCAGCTGAATATGTTTAACTAACAATTCCTAAAATTATGATGTTGATCAGGCATGCATAACAATAGGAAATAAGCAATCAATCCAGAGAACAAAGAATTAAACTTAGTCTGATTGTCAATTAAATCTGTGCACAAGGTTTATGGTAGAAGAATTACCAAACCCTAGCTAGAAAAGAATTTAGCTACACATGCTCATAATTAAAACAGTATAAATACTCATGGACAACGTTCAAATCAATGAAAAGTTGAAGTTTTGTTTGCTGGAGAATTGATCTGCCGAACTTGATATTTCTTCTCCTCCTTATTGCCGTCACACTCTCTCCAATAGTAGCCCTTAATCGTGCAGCCCCCAAAAGTTCCCTTTGTCCAGGCATATCACTCCTTATATAGTCCTTAGCAAACCCTAAACTGGCCCAATTGTCCTTGCAACGTCAGCAACTTAATCACACAAGTCTGACTCTCGCGATCCGCGGCCGCAACAGGCTGCAAAACAGGTCACAAATTTCGTCTAATGCCAGCTTTATCCTTCTGTAATACCTGTCATAAAAATACCAATATGGGCAGTATGTTTGCACTAAATATCATAGAAAAATAGTAATTTAAGCCCATAAAAGTAGGTATATTTTACACCCAACAACACTAATTAAATTCTAAGTCCTCTTCAAGAAGGCAATCTCAAACTAGAAGTTTTGTGTTCTCAAACTGCACACAGCTCGTTTGGTGACAAGTCAGTGAATCTCCTATCTAGCACATAAAAGAGCAAGCATATTTTATGAACGCCTGGTGGGACCATTAGTGTCAAGCATTTGCAATCATGACAAAGAAAACAGGAAAAGCAATGATGGCGAACCGGTGGTTGGAGATCCGTTTCCACTTCTTTCACCACGGGAGTCATATACTGTTCTTCAACCCACTCGTTCCGATGAGAGTGAACGAGAAGGAAATGTAATTCCCATTCCTATCAAACTTTTAAGCCAAGAAATATCCATAGCAAATAACAATTTGATACAGACTATGGAGCACATAGCAAAGAATATGCAACAAGCTTGTCAGCAGACTCTCCTACATAATCAAGAAACTCTTCAATGTAATTCTCAGGAATTCCGACAAGTTCTTTAATTAATGCAAGGCTCATAGCAAGTTGTGCATTTAGCTCTAGTTCCACAATAGTAATCTAGACCATTCAACAACAAACTCCACCGCAACCTTCACAAGAATTTTCGACGAAGCTAGCTATCACGTTGAAGGTCATCCAACTGACATCATATCCTATCAGTAGAAATGACCATTCTATTGTGAACAACTCAATCTCAGTTGTTGCGATTATTCTTTTAGCTCCTATGCAAACCGTTCAAAATGTTAGGGCGCAAGAAAGAGGTTTTCAAGTGACATCTTCTGCCTTTACCTGTTAACCTCTACTAATTGCTGCTCCAATCATTGGAAGTGCAGTTGCACCTTTTCGGGAAAAACTGAATGAAGAGAAGAAAGAGAATGATGTCAACTAGAGGCTTCCTCATGTTTACATTCTACAAAACCATGGAGAAAACCTTATATCAAACCACAACAGTAGTATTACCAGCCTTATCCTCAAGCTGAGCTCAGGAGGCAGGGTCAGTATGGCTATAAACAACCTCACCATCCGCCACAGGCGATCTAGAATCAGCTTTAGCAGGTGGTAAACATCGATCAAGTTATGAACATTGTTCAAGATATGTTGACCCTTCATAGAGAAAGTGGATCATGTTCCACTCCTCAGAGGGTTCAGACCTCCTGACTTTTCTCTTTTCTCAAGGAAAGAGGCTCACTCAATTGTGGAGCACATAGCTCATTTCACCATCTAGTGTGGACATGTAGGCTCGAAAAATTACTACAAGCTCAGTCTATTTGGAAACTCTCTCATTGGTATAGTTTTCTCTTGATACATTAAATTAGCTACTAATTCCCTTGACGCTTAGGCAGAAATGGAGGAAGCTTTCCACAAACGATTTTAGAAAGAAGAACCAGACGTTACAATGGTGGAATTGTCCCAGATACTCAATTTCTATGAGAGCCAATTGAGCCTTTCCTCAATAGGTTCAAAGAAGCCAGATTTCAGTGCATGACTGAAATACCCTAAGAGGGAGTGGTATGACTGGTTGTAAAGGCGATGCTTGCCAAATTTAGAAAGAAGTTTGATAACTTAGACTACCATGTTTTCTCTCATCTAGATGTCAGGGCTATCCGTTATGAAAAAAATCCTTAAAGAGGAGCAAGACATGAACAATTCATCCAAAGGAACGTACTACAGATACTCTAACTACATGGTGACCAATGTCAAAGAGGAATCAATTCAAGAAGTTGTTGTGGCTGAGATTCCGAACAAGAAGTCCTACATTTGAAAACATATTGTCAAGTCAGAACCTCCCAAGAAGCCTAGAGCAATAGGTTCATCCAAGTCAGCTAAGGTTTACCCCTATGATGTATCCAAAGCAGAGAAAATCATTGACTACCTCTTCGTAGACAAGATGATCAAGTTACCTCCTGAGCATAGAATTCTTCCTCCAGAAGAAATCCATAAGAAGGCCTATTGTAAGTACCATAACTCTTGGAATCATTTTACCAGTGCTTGTGTTTCTTTAAGAAATAAAATTGAGGCTAGGATAGATAAAGGAGCTTCATTGCTCTTGAACCAAGAATGGAGTAGATGCCAATCCAACCCCCCAGATATGGGAATGCACATGGTTTCAGTTAACGTGGGCCAAACGTGTAGATCCACACCAAGACAAAATTTTATTCTAGAAGATGTTCATAAGGTCAAATCTCCAGACAAATGCCAAATACCTCCTATCCAGATACCAAATCCTTTAGAATTTTGGCATAATCGATAGTCTTTTTAAAAGTGGCAACTAGCAAGACCTGTTGGAAGGTTAAGGTTTTGTTTAGAATGTGGGCACAAATGACTCAATCAAAGATGGGTGTTGCACAAAGAATGAAGGTTCATCTCAACTATAAGGAATGGACTGAAATCTCATTTCTATAAGTTAGAAACTTCAAGCTCAGGGGCCAAGTTCAATGCAATGAAAGTAAATTCAGAAGGTCCTAACTTGTTTAGGAAAAAAATTTGCATGGATGAGATTAGGGAAGCCAGGATAATCGTTGATAGGTTAGTTCATCATCATTCGACATAACCCATGTCTAGGATGGTTAAACCTCTAGTTCCTCTTGTCAATGTTTGGGTAAAGGTTCAACATCCGAAGAATAAACAACTCTCATTAGAACTCAAAAGAGGAGGTTGCAAAAGAAGCGATAGAAAAAGCACAATGCTCCCAAGCATTGTCAACAAACATACAAAAAACCTTCCCATATCACATATAGATAATCCATTAAGGATGATGATTAATTTATTGCCGCTGACTTTCTATCCTTAGGATTGGGAGGAATAGATTTTCAATCGCTTTTTACGCAAACAATCCAATCTCTACTAGATAAGGTGTGAACCCAACAGAAGAGTCCCCACTAGCAAAAAACTCAAAAGGCAAACAATATTGACATAAGGAAGATCACACGTCTGAAGTGTCAAACTATCCTGAAGAAGGTGGAGGGCTCGGGGCAAGAATGGGCAATCTTCACCTAATCAGAGGTATTCCAAGGATCTTTCTTGCAATATATACAAGGAATACTGAATCAATTTCAATAGCAAGCATATCCATCACGAACCAAACAAATTTTGCTACATTCTAAAAGAACCAATCAGGGAGGCAGCTCAAAAATCTCCTTTGGAAGTGACTCAGGGGTATCAACAGTCGTGTTTATCCAAGAAGAAGCTTTTGCAAATATAGAAGATGGGCTAACATCTTGCATTATGTATGAGAAACCAACATTCAAGATAATTCAACACCTACGGCCAATCTATCTTTCCGATCATCTGGATGGCATGATAATAAGTAGGCTCCTGGTTGATAATGGATCAGCCCCAAACATGATGCCTCGATCTACCATGTATAAATTTGGTAGGCAAGAGTCTGATTTGGTTTCCACTTATGCTACTATTTTTACTTTGCACTTGTAGGAGGGGTACTATAGTTCAAGGCATCCTGGCTGTGAACCTCATTTTTAGCAATAAGACCATGACCACTCCATTCTTTGTGATCAACTCATATTCTATATACAATCTCTTGCTGGGATGGATACACTCTTATATGGCAGTTTCATCCTCTTTGGAATGAAACGACATAGAAGTGATCAGGGCAGACAAGAATCCATTTTTGGTATCAATAAATTTTACAGAGGCCATGATATACAATGAAGACATTTGCAATTTAGAGTGATAGGCCTGGACAAACACTACATACCCAAATCAGTTACCTTCAACAAGGATTTGTCCTTAAAAGAGTTAAAAATATCTATACTCAGGTTTTTGACCCTTTCATTATCAAAATTTGTAGAACGATTACCCCAGTCATACAAGAAATCAATGATGCCAAGACCACCAACAGAAGTTGAGCAAACCCAGGCATTGAAGGTCACCATGTAGAAGATAACCTCCTATCTAACAGGAAAATGCCTGGAGAGTTTGTTCCAATCAGACTCCCATGTCAGTGCATCAAAATTGGTCTTTGAAGAAGACCAGCTAAAAGACTATACCATCCAAATAGAATAACTTGAAGCAGCTCCAGCCAAACTAGATGACCTAAAGGGTGATGATCAAGATCCGTTGGACAAAAATCATCTTTGTACAGAAGAATCTCAAAGACCATTGTTCATCAATCAACTCCTAACCCCAGATATCAGAGAAGAAATTATTCAACTTCTTAAAAAAATTCAAGATTGGTTCTCTTGGGAGTACAAGGAGATGACATGCTTCTCTAGGGAGCTTGTTGAACATCGATTACTAATCAAAGAAGGCTACAAACTGCACAAGCAACCTCCTAGAAGGATGACAAATGAAGTTTCCTTGATGGTAAAAAAATGAGCTCAAAAGACTTCTCAAAGTTAGGTTCATTTGAACAACAAGGTACAATGAATGATTATCTAACATTGTGCCTGTAGTAAAGAAGATTGGAAAGATCCGAGTCTAAATTGACTTTTGGAACCTAAATCTTGATATGCAAATGATGAGTACCTAATACCCATTACAGATGTGTTGGTGGATCGAGCAACCAAACATCAAGTCATGTCCTTTATGAATGAGCATTTAGGATACAACCACATCTTCATAGCAGTAGAAGATACCTTCAAAACTACATACCACTATCGAGGCACCCTTGAAGCATTTGATTGGGTAGTAATGTCATTCGGCCTGAAGAACACAAGAGCTGCATATCAAAGAGCCATAAATTCTATTTTTGATGACATGTTGGGTCGTTTTATGAAAATCTACGTTGATGATGTGGTAGTCAAGGCTCCCTCCCATAAAGAGTATCTTACAAATCTCAAGCAAGCTTTGGCCAGAATGAGAAAATATGACTTCAAGATGAACCCATTGAAGTGCACCTTTGTAGTTTTAGCTATAAATTTCTTGGAATTTCTGGCTTATCAAAGAAACATTGAGGCTGATAATAACAAAGCCAAAGTAGTTCTCGAAGCTCGACCTCTTAGCAACAAAAAGGAGCTCCAAAGAATAAATCAATTTCCTCGAAGATTCATCTTTCATCTTGCTAAGAAAGCCCAGGTATTTTCTGAACTCTTGAAATTGAAGCAAGAAGGATTCGTCTGGGAAGAGAGGCATTAGCAAGCTTTCCAGAAAATCAAGGAGTATCTAGCACGATCTCCTATACTTACTCCTCCTACACCCAAAAAAGTCATAAACTTATACATCTTGGCAGTATAAGAATCTATTGGTTGTCTATTAGCTCAACACAATGAGAAGGGCAAAGAACATGTGATCTAATATCTCAATAGGCTTTTATCTCCTGTAGAATAGAGATATTCTCCTATCGAAAAGCTTTGCTTGAGTCTTTTCTTTACAGCCAACAAAATCATACACTACATGCTGCTAGTCACAGTGTGAAAATTATGCAAAATAGATCTTATTAAATATCTACTATCAAAACCAATCATGAGACGCATAATAGATAAATGGTCTATTGCCTTGATAGAATTTACTTTCCAATACATACCTTTCAAGGCATTGAAAGGACAATCACTCATAGATTTTCTTATTGATCACCCTTGCTTAGATGTTGAAGAGATAAGATCCCCAAAGCTGAGGACATTCTCTATGTATTTTACTCCCTGGACGCTTTTGTTTGATGAATCCAGAATGTATTTTGTTTAAGGACGTGGTATCATTATCATTTCCCCTTAAGGTAAAAAAAACTCTTATGTCCTTTCAATTTGATTTCAAGTGTACTAATAATTAAGCAGAGTACAAGGCTGTCAACATTGGGCTCGAAATTATCAGAGAACTAAGAGCATGTTCTGTTGAAGTTATTAGAGATTCTCAGCTAGTGATAAACTATTTGGGAGGTAGCTACAAATGTCATAGCTAGGACTTAGCACCTTATTACATGGCAGCCAACCAATCGTTAAAAGATTTTGAGGATGCAATAGTGTCTCATGTTCCAAGGAAATTCAATGCAGAAGCTAACGATTTTTCTCAGATAGATACATGAGCTAAAATTCCACAAGGCATATGTGATAGAACCATCATAGTGCAAAATAGATTATTACCTTATGTCAAAGGAAGAGCTCTTAATGTCCTGAATACTCTTCATATGGATATTTCATAATTAGATTGGAGGCATCCTATGTTCCAATTTCTTAAAATACCCAAACTTGAAGACATATTAGAAGACTAGGAGGAGAGCTATCAACTATGTATTAGTGGATAGAGAATTATACAAGAAGAGCCTACAAGATGATTTACTCATAAAATGCTTAAGTTAAAAGAAGTCTGTGAAGATTATGGCAAAAGTACATAAAGACATCTGTAGAGCTTACAAAGCAAGACGGAAGATGAGGTTGCTCATTACAAAGTATGGATACTATTGGCCTTCTATCTTAGTAGATTGTATCCACTACTCCAAAGGGTGTCAACCTTGTAGACACATGGGATAAATCTAGCATGTACCAACTACTGTCATGCAAACTATTGTAAAGTCATGGCCGTTCAGAGGATGGGCCATGGATCTTATTGGGAATTTTCTCTCACATTCTAATTAAGGTCATCATTTCATCATCATAGCCGTAGAATATTTCACAAAATGAGTGGAGGCCTTTCCACTCAGATCTGTAACCCAATAGGATGTTATCAAATTCATCAAGAACATCATTCACGGATTTGGTCTTCCTCAACACATTGTGGCATACTGAGACACAATCTTCTTTGGTGATTAGATACAAGTATTTGCCTTAAAATATGATAGGAAGAATAAATTAATATGATTTTGAAGAATATCATTGAGAGAATGGTGGAGAATAGGCCAAGAGCATGAAATGAGGACGTATCAGAAGCTCTTTGGGCTACCAAACTTTAAAATCAGCAATAGGGGCCATGCCTTTTATGTTGACCTATGAGCAGGATGTAGTCCTTCCTATGGAGATGGTGATTAAATCAAATAGAGTCTAATTGCAAAGTCAGTTATCTCCTAGAGATTACTATTAAGCTATGTTGATAGAGCTGGAGAACCTAGATTAATCCAGACTTATTGCCTATGATCATCTCCATGTCCAGAAACAGAAGATCATAAAGACCTACAACAAACGGGTACGAGAAAAGACTTTTGCAATAACAAATTTGGTATGGAGAGATGTTCTCCCAATTGGCCATAGAGAATCAACCTATGAAAGATGGTCACCATCCTGGGAGGGACCCTTTCAGGTGACATAAATGAAGAAGGGTAGAGTCTATTTGTTATAGGATCTAGATGGGACACAACACAAGCATCCCATAAGTGAAATTATCTTAAATGGTATTCTGTGAAAAGGTATGGAAAGAAATTTTTGAACTAATCTCCCGTTTTACAGAAAATAAACCTTTTCCATCTATCACCACAATAAACTTCCCTATCCGTTACCAGAAAATTTTCAAATACCAAGCAAATACTACAAAATTCAGAAAATAACGATGAACATTCCAAAAGAAAAACAAATAGCCATCAACAGGACATCGAAAGAGATATAGAGATTTTTTAGGGGGTCCTCAACTAGGGGGACAAGCAAATCATGGTAGATTTCCTTCAGCTGATTCCAGGATGTGATGGTCTGCTGTGGTGACTTCAATATAGGCTTCTTCATCAGTAGGGGTTAGGGGCCCTGTCATCCAACTCCAACACCTTGGCATAGACATTCTCAAAATTTTTAATGGTGGCAACATTTTTACTAAGAATTCCAGCCAAGGATTTCTTGTGAGTCCTTACGTCTGTTTGCAGCTCAAAATCGTCCCTCTCAAGTCCTCAATAATTTTATTCTCGTTGGTTTCTATTTCCAAAGAAGATTCCAACTCTGCTCCATGTTCTTGCAGCTAAATATCGAGCTCATTCCTCCTAGTTTCCTCATATTTTAGTTCAGTGAGGAGAGCTTTGTTGTTGGTGAAATCTTTTACTTGGATTGGAAGACATTTCAGAAAAGTTCAAAGTTACCCACAGGTGGTGTCTAAGAGATCAAAGCTTCCAACACATTATGGTAATCCTCAAGTTGGAATACATTTTGTGATGAATGAAAAATTCAGGGTCCTCTTTACAAAGAGTCTTCAAAAGTTTCATGGCAACCACAATTTGCTCTTCAGTGAGGGGTGCAGAAGTTGAAGAACTGGAGGTGCCAACATCTGAAGTCTTTGCAGCAAAAACTTGAGTCCTACTAGCCAACTTTGCCAGAAAACTCAGACATCAATATCTTTGGTGGAGTTGAAGCAAGAGCAGATTTCTTCTTCTTGAGTGGTTGTTGGGATGGTGGAGAATCATGGTCAATATGTAGGCATCACAAGCAAGGAATTACTCTCAAGGTTAATTTATATAGAATGGGTTATTTGAATAAACAATTTACCTTCTTAGGAGAGTCAAGGATGGTGTAAACCTTTTGTGGACCATCGAAGGGAATAGTTCTCTTTGTTGATAGCATACATTGACCAACTCCTTGCCTCTTGATAAAAGGTTTGGTGGCTATAGTTTTCCCAAACTTCTGAAGTATAGCAGGAGTACTCATAGAGACGGTAAAGTCAGCTTCAGCATCCTGACTATTCTTATCTTTTGAAGAGCCATTGGAGGATCCTACAAGGAGAAAAATAGTAGTCAATTTGCAATATAAAAGAGTAAGCAAGAACAATAGGTAACAGAACCTTATTAGAGCCTTTAGACAAGGAGGAGACTTTTGTGAAAAGATAGAATGGATGCATACATGAAGTAAATACTGTTCAGCTCATCTACTGACCATATTCCTTTTTTCCCTGAATGGTATGGGTAGAGGGATCATTTGGACTAGTTCTAGTTGGCATGAAAATTGAGAAAAATTTTAATATTCCGCTCCGCATTTGTTGTTGTGAGGGGATATAAATAAATAATATGACGAGTAACATGAAGACATAAATGTGTCCATAGAGCTTTGGATATTTCATCTTGAAGATCAATATTAATTGGCTTAGTGCTCGGCTAGTTTAGAGCTTGTTTGAGGTCAAAGGGGAACTACGAGAAGTCATGCCTAGTGGTGAAATCTTAGTTAAAATATGAGAAACAATCCTTCAAGTCATGATCTAGAGGAGTTACTCTTTTGAATTGCATGCCAAAACAATCAAGATCAGAGGCATTCGAGCTACATGCTTGGCAAAAAGGAATGAAATATGCCCATGGCCACTATTGCATGATCCATAGGATACCTGAACAGCTCTCAAAGCCAGACTCTATAAAGAATTTCATGGCCCAACAAACTAAAGTCAAAACCATAGGATCAAAGGAGAAAACAATAACTTTGGACTAGGACAGATCGAGCTTGGTGAAGTCTTGAATGATCTTGGAGAAGCTAGAGCAAAACACAAACTTATTCAACCAAAAAAATCAAGAATCTGGTATGTTCTTCATCTGTTGTAGGTTTTGCAGAGTTAGTTTCCATGCAAACATATGTCTTGTTAGCCTCTAGACCATCTAGAATTGGGCAGCAGCAGAAGAACTTTGTCAATGTGAACCTTCTGTTCACAAATCAAAAGGAAATCATGGAGGCATAGTTCCTTCTAAAGACCTTCAAATTTAGGATATAAGCGGCCTAGCCAGATCTTATACTGTGGGTCCTTAGTAGGTCAAAGTATGATCAGAGAGGACTTGAAATATGTATTCGAGGAGTGGGTGTGGTTAACAGGATGTTTATGCCCACAGAGGGGCAGTAGGGTTAAAGAGATTAGGGAAAGAACTTTGAAAAGATGGAGCCAGATTGAAGCATTCAAGTCCAAAAATAGGAATATAAACCAACAAGAAGGGGTTCACATTGATGGGTATAATTTTTTTCAGAATAATCAATGCCCAGGGCTGAACTATAGATGGCTGGAGCTAGAGTTTGCCATAAAAGAATACAGGAGGAGGGGTCTAGAGGATAGTGAAAAAACGAAGAGGTAGAGGGAAAGAGAAAATGGTTTATGCTTGTCAGAGGTTTTGTGGAGATGAAACGTCCACAATAAATGTTGGTTGGACAGCACGTCAACTCAGTAATTGGATAAAAATTCGAGAAGTCACACGATAAGGGTCAAATTTAAAAGTCGAAAATTCAAATCATTCTCCTTAAATAAGAAGAAGGTTTTAGGGATGCATTGTTTGTACTAAAAGTGAGCTTCAATCACCTGATGACACGTGGCACCAAGGGACCCACCAATGGCTAAGGACATCCAATAACCAACAAACACGTGGCAAGAGTAAGGAGGTTTTACATTAATTTTTGTTCCTTTTGAAGATAATCTGGTTTTATTTGAGCTAAATTCAGGGATTAGTTGCTAGAAATCAAGATTGTTTGAAGAAGCATGTCCGAAAAGGCTAAAATACAAGGATTTCATGTTACAATCATTTCTCTTGTTGTTAAGTGGTTTGTTATTAAATGAGAGATATTTTAGTTGGATAAGCTCAAATACAGATTAAGAAAATTAGAAAATACAGAGTTTTCAGCCTATACATCTCTAACTTGTCTCAGACACGTCTCCAGCAGTTACACGACAGCTAGAGACCATAATCATTTTCATTCTGCACTTTGAGCATGAAGACACATTCTTACGTTCAAGCAGACAAAAACGATAACAAATGGCAACAGTCGAAAAATTTTCCTCAACAGCCAACAGATCATAGATGTTACGTCATTTGACAATGACTAATAGAGAATAATTTTTATTAAAATAATAAAAAAATTATGTGATATGTTTGATAATTATATTTGGATTCTATAAACACGTATATAGTAATGCTAACTTTATTATACAGTAATTATATGCTATGTAGCTTATAAATTGAAAAAAATTAATTGCACATATATCTTTGTAAGACGTAACATTACCCCTTGATATACTAAAGATGGACTTCTGGGGTCACGCTTCAATGCCACAACTTACGTGTTGGGAAGCGGGGATAATATGGGAGACGAGAAGAGGAGAGTATGCTTATTTATATAATAAACTTAATTGAAAGAATTAGAGTTATAAAATTTAATTCAATTTAACTGTATTAAGAAAGAAAATATAAGTGCATTTATGTACAGTGAGTTTAATTATGTATATGTTTGGTGTCTTTTGCACTGGACAAGAGATATTAAAAATCTGGCTGCTGGGATTAGGAGTATTGGGATTGTACATGATGAAAATGCAGATGTGATAGAATTTGCTGTCACCAAATGAACTATGTGTAGTTAGAGAACACAAGTCTGTTGGCTTGAGGTTTTGCCTTTTGAGAAAATGACTTAAAATTCATGGTGTCAATCTAGAAAAAAGTAAGAGACGGAAGATTATCACTGGAATGAAAAGACTTCTAATGGAGAGAAATGGAAAATAATACATTCTTAAAATACATCTTGAATTTCATTGAAATGTGATACATCCTAAGATGCAATAAGGTGTGCTTTACAAGCTAAATTAAAGACATAGTCGCGGTGGCTTTTTGGAAAAGAAAATGACAAATGTAGAACTAGTTGGCCTGAGTTATGCAAATTGAAAATATAAGTGACTGGAGTAACTACCTAAGTAAGTAGTAAAAATTTGAAGACGCTAAGTCTGTGGTTGACGCGAGGTGTCTGTAGATTTCTATTTTTTCTTCTTTTATAGTGCTCGTGGTGATGTTTCTTCTCCTATTTCTCTTGCATTCACTACACGTACCTTTGTCATGGGACATCATGAGGATCATGGTAAAACCACCTTCTTGTTGTGACTATAGTGGCTGAGCTAGTAGTATTCGCAACCGCAACCTTCTCCTGAAAATGAGGATAATGGCAACATCTATATAGTCACGCTCCTTATTCAAGGAGGATGAGGGTGGTCCTGAAAATTATGACGTGCTCCACCTTGCAAGTTTACAGGATTTGTACTTAAAATTGTGGAATATGGCTAACAGCAGCCATTCTTTTGATTCTTCTCCACGAAAGATCGTGAGAAAATGTAATCTTTCTTGAGATGCAGCCCAAACGTGACATTGACTTCTCAGTGTTGTGTAGTAGCTGGAAACTTGTTTGAGAGAATTCAGCGACGTGAGACTAACAGACTCCGGTTTCTTCTTAACTTTCTTTGAGATAATCCTGCTAGAATATCAATTTTTTCTCAATAAATTGGTTTAAAAGAGGAAAAATCGCTAAGACAAATATTCCCTGATTTATAGCCTTTTGGACATTGGTTTTCAGATAACCATGAGTCATACTAATTAATCCTTGGATTTAAGGTCAGCTATCACCTAAAAACTTGCAAAATGAACAAATATTAATAATAAAAATATCTTGTTTCCGTCACATGTCACCAGGAGATTGGATACTCTTTGCAAAATGTGAGACCCGTATTACCACGTCTCATTTGACGCGTGGGGTTATTTTCGGTACAAATAGTATATTAATAGTGGCACCCTGTTCAAAATGACATTGTAACAAAATATTGTAAGACATACCTTTACCCCCTAATTATGTACGGACAAAGAATATATACATATATTGGGCAAAAAGAATCTATGAATTAGGGACTTTTGAAAGGTAGCTCTTATGGTCCTGTGGGGGAATATTTTCCCAAGGACACGTGGTGTAAATCTATTGGTCATTCCAATAGGTATATCAAGTCATTAACAGCGGCCATATCAGGAATTGTTTGACGATTAAGTCAAGTAATTTACTAATTGGAGGAGATCCCTAAAATCACTCTGATATGGTTATACAAGGAATAAATCTCTTCCACTATAAAAGGAGGTAAAGCCTTAAGGTATTTTCTTCTTTAATCTCTAATTGTGATTACTCTGGTTGGTGCCTGTCTTGTAAGCTAACTTGAGTGTTGGAGTGCCTATGGTCAAACAACGACCGTCAGGCCCACTAACAATCTTTGTTTTCAGGATAAGGGCACCTGTGTCATTGAGGAGTGTTCGGCCAACGTGGTGATCAGGTTTTATTCACTACGTTTTGGCGACCACAGTGGGAGGCAATCTGTTTTCCACTAACAACCAAGTCAAAAGTGACATGGCGACCGTACGATCTGAGTTGGAAGCAGGGGGTAGAAGATCACAACAACAAAATAGCCACGAGGAGGTTGGGTATGATAGCCACCAGAATGCTGGTGTCGACGCAACTCTACCAACATTCAACGTGGTTGCAAGGGGGACACTTCCAACTGATAAGCAAGTTAAAGTTAGGCGAAAAGGCAAGCGCCCCCTTAAGAGCCCGCCTCGAGCTGTAGACGAACGGGCCCTCAACAGAAGAGGTGGATCTCGTTCTAGACGGGGACATTCACAAGGCATGCATTCATACGATAGTAGGCTAGACTACGCACGTGCTAGTTTTCGCATAAGCCAAATCGAGGACTGGTCCAAAAACTTAGTCGAAAGGCTGCTAGGCCGGGCTGAGTTGCTCGCAGCTCTATTTTACTAGATCGAGTCCTCACCAAACTACCCAATTGCATGAGCACTGGACATGGCCAAACCAAGTAGTGGGCTGAGCTGATGTTAGTGCAAGCCGACCCGAAGCACTAGCACAGACCAATAAAAAAGATGGTAGATCAGATCGGGCGGACTATAGCTTCGTTGAATTGCTAGGACCCCAAGAGCATGACTTTGAATAATTACACACTGCTGAACTGAGGTTGGTGGGTATACTCGCACATGGCTGATCATGAAGGTAAGTGGACAAACAAGGTTTGGGCGACCTGGATATATGGGCACTAAAATATGGGCACTAAAAGAAGAAATGACAAATCAAGTTAAAGGTTTCCAACGTTTTCTTAACCTTTGACCAAACAACTCAAGGACGTTTAAAAGAAATCACCAATTGATTTCAATCATGAGGTGTAGCCGTGAGCAACCAATATGCAGTCTCAATGGGCCAGAATAGTACACATGTGTAGCAATCCATTGCGCAAATAACGTCATTAACAAAGTCCAGTTCGGATAAATTCGAATTAGTCTTTGGGTGCAAATGTGAGGGAATATTCTTCCAAGGACACGTTGCGTAAATCTATTGGTCATTCCAATCGGTAGATCAAGTCATTAACAGCGGGCCCACAATATTAGGAATTGTTTTACTATTAAGTCAGGTAATTTACTTATTGGAGGAGATCCCTAAAATCACTCTGATAGAGTTATATAAGGAATAAATAGGTATTTTTTTCTTTAAGCTCTAATTGTGATTACTCTAGCTGGCGACTGTCTTGGAAGCTAACTTGAGCGTTGGAGTGCCTACGGTCGAACAACGACCGTCGGGCCCACTGAAACTCTCAAAATATACAATATAATTTATTGTTTAGGGTGTGGATTTACGATACCAACTGAGATAAGATAAAGAAGACACGTCAATTTGAAGTCAATGCAGGGGATTAATAGATGGCCGTTTTTTCCGTTACTTTTGCAATACAAATATTTTTTATGTAAATAAGACACCTTTCTCGCCGTCCAATAATGCTTCACATGATTTCATTTTATCTTTGCATAGGTGGTTAACACGTGTCAGAACACTATTCGATAAGTGGTGCTCCGTTTCCTGATGTGAGGAATATTATTATACTAAAGATCAGTGGTAAGTGCACGCCATGATCTTTTCTATGGATTGGAGATAGTGGAGTCGCTTGGTTTTGAAGTTTGTTTTAGTTTTGTGGGGCGACGTACACACCACATTTTTGTATACTATACCATATATGTTCATTAATTATTACTATGTAAATCTCAAGGTCTATGAGGGATTTAGGGTTTAAGATCATGTAATAGGATTTCCCCTCTTATTTTCTCATTATTTTTATTGGATCATTGCATATATGTTAGGGCAGGGGCGCACACATGGTATACCGTGAATGGAGTCAAATTTATACTTATTAGGAAAAATGGTAAAATTTTGAAACTTAATGGGAGCAAAATATGAGCTTTTTATAAAATATAGGTAAGTAGGAATTGTGTTTTAGGGGTGAAAAGACAAACAAGACCCTTGTATTTAGTCATTTAAATATAAATGAGGGATTATTTAGTAATTTAATCATTATTCTTATTCTCAATCCATGTTGAATCATTACATCCAAACGTAGAAAAATCAAATTCCTTGGAGAATTTCTCGACAAACCAAACATAGGAATACAAGGAATTTTTGTTCCCGTTTCCATTTCTATTTCCATTCCCCTTTCCGTTCTTGTTCTTGTTCCCCTCTTGAACCAAACATATTGTTAGATTCTCAATGATGCAAACACTATATTTTCGTTATTTAATATCTAACTTTGTATCTTGATGAGGTTTACACTCCTTTGTAGCCACTATGTAAATTGCATTCAATCTATTATGAAGTCATGAAGAAAAGCATATTATTTCAATAGGTCATTGAATTTCATGCAAACAAAGAGTGGGTACCACAAGTTTTAGATATAGCGTGGAACGGAAGAAAATTGTTCTTGCGAGGTCGGCAAACTAAAATATGAAAATATGACGTAAAAAAAATGTCACTAATGCGCAAATATTGTCCTCTCTTTCTTAGGAAAATATATATTCCTAAAACAAAAATAATATATGAACAATATATATAGATTTAAAGAATCAACGAGAGATGATTCGGTTGACAATCAGCTGGGTTAGATAAATGTGTGCCCAAGATTTGATTTCAATGATAAACATATTTTTAACCAGTATTTCAAATATATATAGAGAGAGTAGGCTATTTTTGTAAATCCTAAATCGTTCAAAGCACATTGATACGTGCATGCTGGCACGTAGATAATGTGGCACGTTACAGTTATCATAAGGGGGTAATGCTGCCACTTCTCTTCTATTTTTCTTTTCATTATGCTGTTTAGTTTATTTTCAGTTATTTTAGATATGTGTAACACTTTCCTATGTAATAGGATGAGGAGATTAGTGTGTCTTGGGATGATTGCCCATATCCTAATCCTTAGTATCATGAACGTAACTAATTCCTTTATTTAAGAGTATTCCGTTTGTATTTGGTTTCATGTTGAATATATCCAGAAAACGACTATCTTTTCAGTCACACTAGGAGATCTTGCTTCTCTCGAACGAAGCTAACCTTTATGCTTTCTCTCCTTTATCAACATTGTTTTATATAAAAAAGCCATCACGTTTGCAAGACTCGCAATAGTTTAAAGTCGATTAAGTCGACATGGGTGATCGTAACAAATTGGTATCAGAGCTAGCCTTGCCTCAAGACCGGATTAGCCGCCTCAAGGAAGAAATTGGCAACCTCTCCTCTGCCTAAGATCGTAGTCGCCTTGAGGTCCAGGAGATGTTTGCTGTATTAAGCACTCATTTTGACCAACTTTCACCACCTGATCATGAAAAAACCTCTGTTGGTCATTCAAATGGCCAACACTCAACTGGGCATCAAATCGAAAACCATTTTATTGTGCCACGTCTCATTAAATTGGAGTTTTCGAGGTATGATGGCAAGGATGATCCCACTAGTTGGATATGCCAAGCAGAATAATTTTTTGAGTTTCAAAATATTTTGCCCAACGAGCAAGAAGCCCTTGCTGCTTATCATTTGGATGGTGACGCTCAACTATGGTATCAAATTACCAAGGAAGACAGGTGATTCTATACTTGGGGTGATCTTACTTCCGAACTCCATGTATGGTTTGGCCCTGCTCAATTTGAAGATTTTTTACGGATCTTACCAAACTACATCAACGAGGAAGTGTTCGTGAGTATCAGACTCAATTTGAGAGGCTCCTAACTCGCACAGGGACCCTCACTATAGCACAACAAATTGGCTATTTTACCAGTGGGCTCAAGGAGTCTATTCGGGTGGAGGTACAAGCATCACAACCTGCTTCTCTCTCTACGGCAGTAGGCTTTACTAGAATCTATGAAGCACGGACCAACAAGAGATCCCCCATCACAAGTCAACCACGGATAATTGGAAAAGAGAGCACAGACCGTACTTCCATCTCCACATCGCATACTCAAAAACTCACACCAGTAGAAATTGAGGAACATCTACAAAAGGGATTGTGTTTCAACTGCGATGACAAGTATGGACCCCGTCATTGGCAAATGTGCAAGTAGGGCTCACCATTTGACCCGCAGGCCTAGGCCCGGCCCAGGCCCATGGGCCAAAGCCCGACCCAGCCCGAAAGTAGACCGGGCCTGGGTAGCCCGGCCCGACCCCTTGGGCGGGTCTGGGCTCCATTTTTGGGGCCGGGCCCGGCCCGAAGCCCGACACCTCGGGCCAATTTTGGCCCGGCCCTAACCCGACCCCGACCCCGACCCCAACCCAAGCCCGACAATATTTATTTTTATATGTATATATTTACATATATATATATATATATATATATATATATATACACACACACACACATACATATATGTATATACACACATACACACACATACACAAACAGTGTGACAGTGCACACTGTCTGTGTATTTGTATATATATACATACATATATATATGTAATATGTATATATAATATATAATATATATGTGTATATATATAAATATTATTGCAATGTATGTGTATACATATATACACATAATACGTATATATTTCACCCTCAATAAAATATTGTCCAATTGTATAAAAATTAAAGTACAATTATGGCATTAATCAGTTGTAAGCAGGGATGACAATTTGTCCCCGATCCGACCCGACCCGCCCTGCGCGGATTTAATCTCTAAAACCCTAAAGGCCCTAAACTCTAAACCCCAAAACCCTAAAGACCCTAAACCCCTAAACCCTAAAGGCCCTAAACCCTAAAGCCTAAACCCTTAACCCTAAAGACCCTAAACCCTAAAGGCCCTAAACCCTAAAGATCTTAAATCCTAAACCCTAAACCTAAGCACTAACCCTAAAGCCATAATATGACCATCTACTCATAAATGTTGATAAAATCTTAACACCCTAAGATTTTATAAAATAAGTATAAAATTAAACTATTTAAAACTATATATGTGTATAATATAAAATTTAAAATCAATACTCATTAAGTAAAACTAAAATTATTTAATTGTGTTAAAAATATAACAGGTGGTATGTAAAGATAATAATTTAATTAGTTGGCAAGTATAACATGAAAGTAGCTTTGGTTTGTTGGTCAGTTAATTGTTGTTCTATCTAAAAGTCTCAAGTTCAAATCCTACAGTGAACAATTTAATTTTGTAATTTTCAAAGAGGATGAATAGTGCCGGGGCGTGGGAGCCCGAGCCCTGCCCGAGGCCCGAGCCTGAAGCCCGAACCCGGCCCGAGGCCTGAGCCCGAAGATCTAAACCGGCCCCGGCCCAAGGCCCGAAGATCTAAACCGGTAGTTTGGCCCTGCCCGAGCCTGGCCCAAGGCCCGAAGATCTAAAACGGGCCCGGCCCGGGCCTGGGCCCAAAAAAGTGTGGTTGGGCTGATGTCGAGCCCTATGTGCAAGAAATTGTTCACTATGGAAGCTCGTTGGCCTGATGAAGGTTTAGAAATGGAGGAGCAACCAATTGAGCATTTTGAAGATCCATCGAAAATATCGTTACATGCTATGTCGGGTATGCATACCCCTCGGACCATGCGGGTAAGGGGTAGGGTCCTCAATCATTCGGTCATCGTCCTTGTGGACTCTGGAAGTACGCACAATTTTCTTAAAGTAGAGTTGGCTTCACAGATGGATTTACAACCTACGTTGGATAGAGGTTTGGAGGTCCAGGTCGCTAATGGAGAGAGGGTAGCTTGCGCAGGCCAATGCAAGGAATTTCCTATATTCCTTCAAGTGGTTCCTGTAATGCCCCATACCTTTAGAGTCCTTATACGAATGACATGTGTCGAGTATATATCCATTTGAGCTAGGTAGGCAGGTTTGAAGTTAAATTTGAGATTAAAAATCATTAGAAATTAATACAGTGTGAGTCGAAGGTGTATGGACGGTATTAAGCCGAAATTATAGATAATATATATAACTATCCGGATAGCTTTTTAAAAAGTTGTCCAGACAGTCATAAGGAGAATAGCATACCCCAGTTCCGATCGATCCGAAGTGGGTTTCGATCGATCAGAATCCACCACTGGAAAATGGACAGTGGAAAATCCCGATCGATTGGGAGAAGTATTGACCGATCGGACAATTTCAGTACGCATAAAATTGAGGTTTTAAAATACTCATTTCTCGATTTCTCTCAAATCCACCGACGAAAACCAACCCTAAACATCATTTTCTCTCAAATTTCCTCACTTCTAGCAGTCCAAGATCATCAACCAAGGTAAGATTATTCTCTTTCAAGTTGGATTATGACTTCTCGCTCTAGATTACATGTTCTTCAACTTCCATTTTTGTTCTAACTTCAAGGTTTGAACCCAAACTCGAATCCATGTACTCCTACACCATTTGAGGCCTAAAGGAAGCTTGAATCACTTCCTTTTACTTGTTTCTACATCCTTGGTGAGTTTATTTAACTTCAAACCGTGAATTTGGGTGTTTGGGTGATTTGGGATTTTAGGGTTTATGGGTATTTCGGGATTGAGAGTTTAAATTAGTAATTGTGGATTGATAATGAAAATTTTTGTTGTTTATGGTAAATTGGCTCAATGGATAGTACTCGGAAAGCATTGGGTGCACACGTGGGACGGTTTGTGAAATTTGAATAAAAGCTAAGGAGGAGAGGTAGGGAAATTTCACCCTTTCCATTTCCAAGGACTATTCTTTCTATTGAGAGGGTTGATTTTTCTCATTGATCATTGTTATTTTGTTCTTGCCTTAATTGTGCCTAAGAATAACCCTATTGTGTGATTACTTTTTGTGTGAATTGAGTGATATAGCATACCTTGCATGCTCAATCTCCTAAACATGGGATACTCTTGAATATGCATCATGTAGTGGTATATATGTAGGATTGTATGTATATATTATTGCACAATCATGTTGGACATGCATTGTAGTTGCATAGTGGATGTTGGGTACGGACCTGTACATCTCCTAAGTATGGTTGGTGTGAAATGTGGAATGTCGTTGGGATGTTCAGGGTTTCGATGAGTACGGGAATGCTGGTGGGCCTAGTTCCGGTACCAGGGTTACGAACCAGGAGGAGTGTGCGTGACATAGATAGGCCCTGGAGAGTGATAAGACCTAGATGGTTGGGTATTATAGTTATGTTATTAGTACTATTTGTATTTGAATTCTCATATTGAGACTTGTTATTGATACACCTATTCGGTGGATGATTGGACGGTCGGTAGGGTGCTCCGTGTGATCAGGACTACCGGGTCGGGATTGTGGACTTCTTGTCCTTTTGTTGATTATGTTTACAAGGTTACCCCTGCATTGGTTGCTTTGACTATATATGTTATTATGTGTGGAAATATGTGATGATATGAATTGTTAGATGACCTGAGGCCCTGCCTAGGTTTGAGAATTTATTTGTGATATTGTTGCGCTTGTACTCTAGGTTGGCATTCTCCGAAATACGGGGAGATGCTTTCGAATTTTCCGATGAATTATTGTTTGATTAAATCGTAGTATACCTAGGCTTGATACAATTGACGTAGACATTCATGTCTATGGAATGGTCACTATGGTTGGTGATCTAAGATGGTACCAATAGTAGCACCTCTCGAGTCGGGGCGTTACAATGCCACTTATTGTGGATTTCTTTCTCTTACCATTGGAAGGTTATGTGGTACTAGGTGCACAATGGCTTCAAACTTTGGGCCCAATTTTGTGGGATTTTTCAAAACTCCAAATGCAGTTCGAAGTTGGCAAGGTCAGCGTTTGCTTGCATGGTTTGTCTACTCCGAACTGTAAAATGGTGAATGAAGTAGAGATTTATCGGGAGTCTCGTCGGCGTAAGGACGGCATTGTTATCCAATTACAGGCTATTATTGAAGTGTTGCAGCCGAGTTCATCTACTAGTGTACCTTTAGAAATGCTGACTCTCCTTGAGAGGTTCACAGATATTTTTGAAAAACCTACATCCCTTCCTCCACCTCGAGCTTATGATCACAGCATACCCTTGCTACCAAATAGCTCTTTGGTGAGTAATCGGCCCTATTGGTACCCATATTTTCAGAAGACAGAGATAGAGAAGATGATTAAAGAGATGCTGACATATGGGGTTATCTGTCCAAGTACCAATCCATACTCTTCCCCAGTCTTATTAGTAAAAAAAACATGATGGCTCGTGGCGAATGTGTATTGATTATAGGGCCCTCAACAAGATCACGATCAAAGATAAGTTTCGTATTGTGATAATTGATAAGTTGCTAGATAAGCTTCATGGTGCCCAATTTTTTACCAAACTCGATCAACAGTCGGCATATTATCAAATCAGAGTTCGTCCTAGCGATGTCCACAAAACAACATTCCGCACTCATCACGGGGCATTTTGAGTTCTTAGTAATGCCCTTTGGGCTTACTAATGCGTTGTCAACCTTCTAAGCTTTAATGAATGAGGTATTCCAATCTTACTTAAGACAATTTGTGTTGGTCTTTTTCGATGATATTTTAATCTACAGTCAGACTATGCAAGACCATGTTTATCATTTGAATATGGTCCTCTCGACTTTGAGGGCTCACAACTTGTTTGTCAAGACAGAAAAATGCACTTTTAGCCAAACTCAAGTACTCTACTTAGGCCATGCCATCAGCCAAGAAGGGGTTAGTGTGGACCAAGATAAAATCAAGACAATGCTGAATTGGAAGAAGCATGCTACTCTCACGTCTCTCCGTGATTTCTTAGGTCTTATAGGGTATTATCATAAGTTCATACAAAATTATGGTACCCTTGCAAGACCTTTAACAGAGATGCTCAAAAAAGACAACTTCATTTGGTCCTCAACAACAAAAAGAGCCTTCAAAGACCTCAAGAAGGCCATGACCACCTCTCCAGTACTCAGCTTTCCATATTTCTCTCAGCCCTTCATCATTGAATGTGATGCCAATGGGACAAGTCTAGGGTCGGTCTTACAGTAGCAAAAACTTTCGATAGCTTTCTTTAGTCAAGCTTTACATAATTACATGGGAGCAACTTGGAGCTCTCCACATACAACAAAGAAATGCTTGCTATTGTCCTCGCCATCAAAAAAATGGCAACCTTACATCCTCGAACATCCTTTTGTTATCAAAATTGATCATAAAAGCCTAAAATACTTATGGGATCAATGTATCACCACGGATGCGCAGCATCGCTGGCTCTCTAAACTAATCGTGTATGATTTTATTATTAAGTATAAAAAAGGTGCTAACAATAAGGCTGCATGCTTTCTCTCAACAGGAACATGGTGAGCTCCATGCTATCTCCAGCTAGTTCCACGCTGGTTAAAACCCATCGGAGAGGAAGTAGCTTCCGATCCAACACTGCAACATCTGATCCAGCTTATTAACATTGGTGAAGTCATGGGGCCATGGCTGTATATTGATGGGGTTCTATTTTTCAAGAACCGAATTTACTTGCTTCGTACCTCCCAGCTTATCCCTCCTATTGTGAAGGAATTCCACTCCAGCAATCATGAAAGCTTCTATAAAAAACTTCCAACGGATCCGATCAGCTTTTTATTGGAAGGGAATGCGCTATACTGTGTGCAACTTCATTCGAGATTATGACGTCTATCAACGTCATAAATCTCAAACACTATCTCCCGCATGACTTCTCCATCCACTTCCCATTCCTACTCAAACTTGGGCCCATATTTTGATGAACTTTGTGAATGGTCTGTCACCGTCAAAAGGGAAGATCCTTATTTTTGTGGTCGTTGATCGGTTTTCCAAGTATGCCCACTTCATGGCCTTGTCCCACCCCTACATGGCAATCTGAGTGGCTCAAGTATTCTTTGACAATGTTTTCAACTTACATGGCATGCCTGAGAGTATTGTATGTGATCTTGATCCTACATTCATTAGCGCTTTCTGGACTAATCTTTTCAAGATGCAGGGCACTGATTTTAACTTTAGCTCGGCCTATCATCCGCACACAGAAGGACAGACGGAGGTTGTCAATTGCACTCTCGAGATGTACCTCTGTTGTATCACTTCTGATCATCCCAAGGAATGGACATCTTGGCTGCCGTGAGCTGAATACACTTACAACACCTCTTTCCATAATGCTATCAACACCACCCTAATTGCAGTTGTCTATGGTCGTGCACCTCCCACCTTGTTATCATATGCTCCTAGCACAACTAAGAACGCAACAATAGATCATGCTCTCCAAACATGGGACAAAATGATTCAAGCGACTCTAGCAAGACTGCAAATGAGTCAGAATCGGATGAAACAGGTCTATCATAGGAAGCATCATGAAGTTGAGTTTACTGTTAGGGATTGGGTCTATTTGAAGAAACAACCTTACAGACAAGTTAGTGTGTCCCGGTCTACCAATCTGAAGTTGTCACCAAGGTATTTTGGGCCATATCAGATGATCCATAAGGTCAATCATGTGGCATACAAACTGGATTTACCCTCAAGCTCCAAGATACATCCGGTGTTTCATGTCTCACTACTCAAGCCCAAAATTGGTTCCAATGAAATTGTTCAATCAGCTCCACCCAGCTATGAAGACTATAAGGATCCTCCCTATCTATCCCAAGTTGTCTTGGAGAGCTGAGATAAGCCAACTGTGAGATAGCTTCTTGTTCATTGGAAGGGACATTCACTTGTTGACGCTACTTGGGAGGACTTGGCTTATTTCCAGGCTCAATATCCTCAGCCTCAAGGACAATCTTGGCATGGGGGAATGATATGTGCATGCTAGCACGTAGATCATGTGGCACATTACAGTTATCATAAGGGGGTGTCCCGCAGCTGCCACTTCTCTTCTTTTTTCTTTTTCATTGTGTTGTTTAGTTTATTTTCAGTTATTTTAGATCATGTGTACCTCTTTCCTAAGTAATTGGACTATGAGATTAGTGTGTCGTGGGATGGTTGCCCATATCCTAATCCTTAGGATCATGAACGTAACCAACTCATTTATTTAAGAGTCTTCCGTTTGTATTTGGTTTCATGTTGAATATATCTAGAAAACAACTGTCTTTCAGTCATACTAGGATATCCCGCTTCTCTTGAACGAAGCTAAATCTTATGCTTTCTCTCCTTTATCAATATTGTTTTGCATTAAAAAAAAAGGTCATTACGGTTCGCAAGATTCGCAATAGTTCAAAGTCGATTCATGTCGACAAGGGTGATTGTAACACACATGTTAATTATCTCGTTATGGGAAAAAAGTTTATAGAAATAAATTTATGCTATGCTAAAGAAATTCACATAATTTGAAACCTAAAGGAATGATATACAAAATCAACGCAATAAAAATTAAATTAGAACAAAATGATTATTTTAATTAACAAGTAGATGAACATTAATCATCATCATCATTATCATCATTATATAAAAATATATGCAAAAGCCGGCTGAGACGGACATTCTCCCATGTGTACCGCTCACATTTCTATGCAATTAATTAATTAATTAAAACATAAAACGACTTTATTTTATTAATCAAAGCTTAAATTCATCAACATCCCACTATACGAGAGCTCCGCGCCCTCACCCACACGTGCCCCCCGCATTCCTAGGATGGTGTCATCAAGGATGTGTAAACGTCGATCAACACATCGAAGTTATTTTAGTCACGTGCGCCGCACGAGCCAAATAAGAAATAGTTTATTTATTTTTGTTAAGGGTTAAATTCGAATAAGTGACTGAAAGACAAAATCATTTGCAATAAGATCACTAACCAAAAAAACATTTCAAATTGGATCACTAAATATTCTAAATTTTAGTAATAAGGTAACTCTGGTTTAATTCTGATCAATTTTATGTCGAAAATTACTCATCTGTCACAAATATATCAAAATTCAAAATAAATTTAATATAAGAATAAAAAAAAAGAGTTTTGTGGAGAGGAGAAAGCTGTTTATAGAGAGAATTATGTCACATGTCATTGTTATTTTGATTCGTTGTTACGTAATTTATGTGTACCTCTGTTAACGTGTTATCAAGGAGGCCTAAGAGGTGAAATCACCTCGACTTTGTTTGTTTTTCATTCTTGGTTTTTGTACTCGATTCATATATTTTTATTGTGAGAACTTTGCTAATGTGTTTGTTTCTTAGTGACAGAAAACATGTGTTTTGAACTTCCTGATCTAACAAGGTCTCCCCAAAGAGAGCTTAAGTCATAATTTGTGGCATTTTTATAAAATAAGATAAAATAAAATAAAACCCAAGTTTAAATCTCGCTAGTAAGAGTAACAAATGGGTGGTTTTTAATTGCCCATGGATGTCATTTGATGTCCATTTTAATGGGGTATGGGAAAAAAATGGTTGCAATGAGAGCAATCATAATGGTGATTTTTTGCTAAGGTATGGATAATATTTGAAGATTTGTGTTTTTGTTGATGTGATTGTATTGGGAGACGTGTTTTGCTGATGTGGTTGATAATGATATAAATTTGTTGACTTAATTTTTGTGTAATAGATATGAGACCTAATATTCATTTAAAGGTAAAAATATATGTTGAAGTGGGTCCCATTTTGGATATAATGAGCCAACATAGGGGCAAGGCAAACAACATGTCCCCTCTTGACCCCAAGAAAAATAGGTCAGGAAAATCCAACTGTTGTACCATGAACAGTGTTTGCTGGCCTGTCAAAAATAACTTTTTGTCATCCATGGGCAAGCAAAAACACCCATTGTGGGTTCTTTGATGCAAATGTGTTGTCCCAATCCATGTTGGCTCCAACACATGACCCCCCACTTATACAACACTCATAACTATATCAAAAATAAATAATGGGGCCCTACCTCTATTACACCAAACCACATCAATAAAATACCTAACCTCATCAGCAAAACACATCCTTCAATATATTTTCTCGGCCCCAACAAACTTACACCATTGTGATTGTTCTAACCACTGTAAGATCAGTATTAGAACTTAGAAGTAGTACTCGAGGATAAAACAGTCTTTGTATCTCAGGATTAAAAGCACTTTTTTGTCTGTCTTGGTTTTGGTTTGTCATGATTAATTTCCATGGCTACCTAAAATGTTATGATTAATGAGAATCTAAGCACTGCGAAATTAGTTTGCACCATGATTTGTTCTCCTGCTTGATGGGTCTCCACCTACGCCTCTATTAATTACACACGGTGCTCTTAATTACCACACAAATATAGGCCTTCACAAGGTGGGTGTTTAGTAGTGCGTTCGTATTGCGTTCAGTTGCACTGCATCTCACAACACCATAGTTTTTTGTGACACGCCAAACAACTTTTGCTTTCCAACTCACCTCACAGTACAACACCACAACTTTTTACCTCACAGCACCTCACCACACCTCACTGCACTCCCAAACGCTTACAATATATATTGAATTGTCCTACATAATCAAATTATGTCAATTATTTTATTTTAGATTAATAATGTAAACATTAAGTGATTTTATATTAATATTATTAGTCATCTAATATAACCATAATTTAGATACGTCAAACGCACCTCACGGCACCGCACCACAATTTTAACAGTGAAGCGCCATATAGCTTTTTGCGTTTCAATTCACCTCACAACACCACAGTTTTATAACTCACAACACATCACCTCACCACAGTTGACAACACTACCAAATAGGCCCAAGTACATTAAGAATGTGCATGTAATAAAAAAAGTATACAGTAAATGGTGATTGAAATACATTAGAAAGCACAATAAATTATGTGTTTTTTTAAAACGTCATAAATATAATTGTATTAAGTTACCCAATAAATGCCGCCAAAGCACAACAAAAATGCCAATGTTCGAAGATCCACAACGAATGGAGGAGATATAGAGTTGAAGAAGAGAAACCCTCCAAAATCCTTATTCAACACAAAAACATAAAAAGCAACAAATGTAGATTGAGAAATGACATATCAAACCATTGGGAGGAAGATGGAGAGGTGGGGAGGAGGAGAAGAGTCGGATCTCTCCTCCTCCCCTATGATTTTGAAAATGAGATGAGAGCTGAGAGATTTTTTTTGACAGAGGGAAGATCAACCACTTTCTCGTTTTCAAAATTTATGCAATTTCTCTCGACTCCTCCAGATCTATTTGGAGGGATCCCCTTCGAGGGGAGTTGAAGATCATTCTTTTCCACTTCCTCCTCCACTAATATTGTTTTCGATCTTTTTCTTTATGCTTTTTTTTTTTCGTATTTTTAGTTTGAATATGGTTTGATCTGTGTTTCTTCTCTCCAACTCTAGACCTCCTCCATCCTTTGCGGATCTTTAATCATCGACGTTTTTGGTTTGTTCTGACGACATACATTTGATTCATAGTGATGAGACTCCCATATCTGAGGGAGATCGACTTCTATTATTGAAGGGGAAGCCAAGATCCTTGATATAGAACTATGGTGTTGTTTGTTAGATATTTTTTGTTCAATGTATGTAACTCGGCATAGTCCGATGGAGTACAATGTTGTTCGGCGGTTGTCCGACGATGTCCCATGTAATATGGTTGTTCAAAGGCTTAAGAGAGGCCTTAAAGGACAAATCAAAGAGAAGGAGAAAGGGGAGAAGGAAGATAGCATGAGTATGAAAGTACTCACTCTAGCTCTTCGATAGCATCACTCTTGGCTTAGCAACCCGCCTCAGGGTTATTCCATCCCGAAACACCCCAGGGTAAGATTCCCTTAAAGAGCTACAAGGGCAGTCAAGGAAGTCATGGTTAGTCCTAAAGGATTGAAACGTCCGGGAGTGTCCAGTAATGATAATTGTTTGTATTTTTCTTTTTTTAGTTCTCCTGTAATCCATCTATATGGTGGTTTGAGTGTCTATGAGCCTCAAATTCTCTTATCATTTGGGAAAATGAATACAATCAGGTCTATGACTTCAAAGAAAAGGAAAAAATTCAATAGAGACATCGATTAACTAACAAATTTATTTTCATTTTCTAACAATTAATTTTCCTTTTATTTGAAAAAAAATTCTTTTAGAATCAAACGGTAGTGTTTCTAGATTCTATACCCCACCAACAAGAGTTGGGTCGATTGACAATCGACTAAGTTAAATATATGTCTACCTAAGATTCGATTTTAATGAGAAGCGTATTATACTTCAAAAAAAAAGTTTCTACACTACAAAAAAAGTAATTACAACATTATGAATGTAATATGGTTGTCTAAATATCAATTGTGAACAGTCACAACTAGGATATTCATTTATTTATATAACAATGGCTAAATATAATTTTTAGTCCTCAATTATACACGTGATTTTTCATTTTCATCTTTCAACTATTTTTCTCCTAATTTCATCCTTCAACTATGAAAAAGTACATATTCATACTTCAAGTGAAAATGTGATTGAAAAAATCAAACTTGGAATCTATGTGGCATAATGAAAATTTTTTATGTGGCAAACTTTGACAAACTTTAACATTAAGTCTCTTGAAATTGAAATGTACTCATAAATGTGTGTTTTTAATTGAGGTTTTTTTAAAATTAGGTGTACTTATAAGTCAGGGTGTAAATAGTCTTCATCAAAAGAAAATGACATTTTAGAATCAAACGCCGAAGCGAAGAACACGTATGCTCTTCGGCTATAGCCGGTTTCCATCCGCCGTCGATCAGAAAAACTACCGAAACTCTCTTTGCTTTCTGTCGGCCCTACTTCCACCTTCCCCCACCACCAGAACCAGGTCCACCACCACCACTTCCACCTCCCTCTGCTGTCTTTACTGATCTCTTTAATTTTATAATTGATAAAATAACAAATAATGATATCTCTAATCTAATTTTACACGTAGTATGTTATTTATTTATTATTAAAATAAAGGGGACTGAATACAAAGAAATAGGGGACCTCTATAGGTTTTGCTTTGGAGGCTAAAACTCTGATTTGCAGAGAACTTCGAAAAGACGACTAGTAGCGTGAAGAACAGAACAGAACAGAACAGAACAGAAACAGCAAAGCAAATACACAGAGAGAGATGGATTGTTAATTTTTTTGTTTTTCTAAAAATACCAATCAAGTCCTTTCTCTTATCCAATCCGTAAGTTCCTGTTGCATTACTACTGTTGTTCCTTTTTTCTTATGCTCCTCTCTTATTTCCTTCTTCATTTCTATTTTCTCGAGAAAATTTACTAGATTTGATTTTTCATTATATTAGGAAACTTCAAGCAGATCTAACTTCATGAGCTTCCGTGGTTTTCATGGTTTCTGCTGAATTTTGATTTGTTGTTTTTGATTTTTCTTTTATCTGAAGAGATCTGGAGGTGTATTTTTCTTTCCTGCCAAATCTAATCCGTCTCCAGTTGGAGCTGAAAGGTTGTTGAATTTTGATCCTTAACCATTGATATTCAGATCGACGAGCGTTTTTTTTTGCTTCTCAAAAGAAAACTTCGGATGTTACAGTCCTCATTTTCGTTTCCGATTTCATTCATTTAAGGGAATCAATTGCAAAACACAGAGCGGTTTTTCTTGAGTATTTATTCTGTGCTTTGATTTGAAACTCCAAATTACTTTGAGTAAAACGTAGTCTTAATTCTTCTGAATAGGTTCACCAGCTTTCACTGACTGCGTTTTGGGAAGTCTTCCTGGGTTGGATTCTTGCAAATAAAGCATTTTTGTTACTTGGAGATAATTTGGTTCTTTTTGTAGTTGGCTTAAGCTACAGAGACATGTTGGAGGGTCGGTCCTGTCTGATTTCGAGGGTGTTCACAAGCTCTTGCCAGCCGGAATCCCAGTGGGCTTTCATGCCTTATATTGGAAGTGGCAAGCGCCCATTGGATCTTGATGCAGACGAGGATGATAGTCACAGTGGACAGCTCAAGTTTCAGAGGCTACCGGGTTCTCGCGAAAGAGTTATTGGGCAATCTGGTGGCAGAGCCACGGACTCCATCGATTCAGATTCCCTTATTCACACCATCGGCCGGGACATGTCTATAAACTGTCTAATTCATTGTTCGCGTTCTGATTATGGCTCCATTGCCTCACTTAATAAGAGTTTTCAGTCTTTAGTAAGGAGTGGTGAGATATATATGTCGAGGAGGAAGAATGGTATTATTGAACACTGGGTTTACTTCTCTTGTCAGCTGCTTGAGTGGGAGGCATTTGATCCCATTAGCAGCAGGTGGATGCATTTGCCGAGAATGACTTCCAATGAATGTTTTATGTGTTCGGACAAGGAATCATTGGCCGTGGGCACTCAGCTTCTTGTATTTGGAATGGAGGTCACGTCCCATGTCATATATAGATATAGTCTTTTGACAAATTCTTGGTCTTCTGGGATGAGAATGAATACTCCCAGATGCTTGTTTGGGTCTGCTAGTCTTGGTGAGATCGCGATATTGGCGGGTGGTTGTGATTCTCGTGGAAATATTCTTAGCTCCGCAGAGATGTATAATTCTGAAACTCAAACTTGGGTGACACTACATAGCATGAAGAAACCAAGGAAGATGTGCTCGGGAGTTTTTATGGATGGGAAGTTCTATGTGATTGGGGGAATTGGGGGAAGCGATTCAAAGGTCCTTACATGTGGAGAGGAGTATGATTTAGAGATGGAAACATGGACTGAGATTCCTAATATGTCCCCTGGTCAGGGTGGTGCTGCCAGGGATAATGAGATGCCCCCTGCAACTGAGGCTCCTCCCTTGGTTGCAGTGGTAAATAATGACCTCTATGCAGCTGATTATGCTGACATGGAGGTCAAAAAGTACGATAAAGTGAGGAATTTATGGTTCACTGTGGGAAGATTGCCCGATCGAGCGGCCTCAATGAATGGTTGGGGTCTTGCCTTCAGGGCTTGTGGAGATCGGCTTATTGTTATTGGTGGACCTAGGTCAATGGGTGAAGGTTACATAGAGCTTAATGCCTGGATTCCAAGTGAAGGACCTCCACAATGGAACTTACTCGCCAGAAAGCGATCAGGTAACTTTGTTTATAATTGTGCTGTGATGGGATGCTGAAAAGCTGGATTTTAAGTGTACCATAGTGGTGCCTTGCCCCCCCAATGGTACGTACAAGATTGCTTTATCTTTGACTCAAGAATCAAGCTAATGAGTAAATTTTTCTTTCTTTCTTTTTCATTTCTTTTCCTTTCAGTGGGGTAGGAGGGGGAGGAGTTCCACATTTTACTCGAGATTCTACAGAATTTTCTTTAAAGGTCTCCACTCTTGGATGACAAATTTTTCCTTTAAATTTGTTCTCCCCTTCTATAGTGACATGAGAAATTTCAAAAGTTGCTGTCATGCAGCACTGGAATAATTAAGTAATTTGATTACATTATCTTTGCCATTGTTGGGATATAAAGTTACAAGTTATGAGCATTCTCATTCATGATTTCTCATTTATTTTTATGCATTATGAGATTGTCTCTTGTTCCCTTCTTGCTTGGCTCGTGTTTTCTTTCAAATTTCTTTCATATTGTAAGAGACTAGGTATGTGCTTGTTCTCGCGAGCACAAGAGATCTATTTTTCTTGTTCGGAATTGATCATCTATCTCGTGACTCTATAATTAGTAAACACGTAATGACGTAAACACTACTGATGAGAACAGCCCTCCCTTGCCAAACAATCAACCATTTTGTCTGCTTTGGGCCCGGCACGGATTTGTCTCCCCAAACCCACACCGATGGGCCTGGAGAGCCTGGCCCAACCAACCAGCCTTCATGGGTGAAAACCGGTGGTTGATAGTAAGGGAGCTTGGCCTCCTTTATAATTAGCACTTCATTCCCACATCTAAGCGATGTGGGACAACTGTGTAACAACTACTAAGCATGATAACTCTATCTTCCTGAAGTTCTTAATGAGAACTTTTCAAACAATGGCTAAGTTTGCCATTTTACTACTTATTCCTCAAATTCTTATGGGAGCTTTCACTATCTGTGCCAAAACTTAACCTGCATTTACGACACTTTCAAGAACTGTCTATCAGATGCTTTTCTGAGTTTTGCTCCCACACTTTTAGTTAAAAGTGCATTATATTCATCTCAAGCCGGGCCTAAGAGGTTTCTTTAATTATATTCTGATCATGTTAGCAAAATGTCTGAAAGCATATCAATATTGCTTTTGAGGGAGATCTTTTCATAATGATCTTTGTAGGTGCCTTTTTTCTATTTCATGTGTCTTGGGCCTTTTGGCCATAATAATTGACTGTTAGGACTGCAGAAAAGAAAGTAGCAGTTTGAAGCCAACATGTAGAAACATGATTTTTTCCATTGACGAATTACTAGTTATTGCCTCCACACTCTTGAGCCCATGAATTTTGCTGTGTTAATGAGATCATCAAAAAGTTCGAATCTGTAAACAAAGTTCCAACGTATCAAGATACTAAATGCATTAATTCATATCCAAAATATATGGTTGAATACATCTCTCTTTTCAGTTGCAGAAAATCAATCTGAATTGATTGAAAGTTTGTAACAAACATCAAAATTGAAAATCTCATTGATCGATCATTCTGTTCTGTACTAATTACCTAGGGATGAATGAAGAGCAGAACATAACCATGAAAAAGTACAATAAATCTGGGATTGGTTTTAAACTGACTGAAAGTCTATAAATTGTTGTTTCAGAAACACAGAGGAAGGGTCTTATTTTTTATTTGTAATCTTTGACATATTTGTTGAATTAGATACACCTGGTTAAGTATGAAGATACCTGGAATAAAAGAAAATGTTGAATATATGTGACAAACATGCCGTCACATGGAAATCAAATAGGGAATTCACTTCCTGTTAGTCTTTTAAACATTAGAAATGCCTTCCCCTAGCATTTAGGTTGGAAGAACTTTAACGAGCAATGGGCATTGCATGGATTTTGCATAACTCCAATATTGAGTTGTAGATAAAAAAGAAGCAATGGGAATTTGTATGGATTTTTTTTTTGCATGACTCCAAGTGCATTTCAACAATGGAGCAAAATAGCAGCTCTGAACTTAATATGATGCTGATTTTATGAAATAGAACTAATGCTCATGGATTTTTTTTTGATATTTCTCGTGGCAAATTTTTAATGTATATGAAGTCAATTATATTATAGGAGGGTCGCATGTGAGTTTAACGCATCTGGCAGTCTGCATGGATTTTGAATGCATTATTTACATGTTTATCACTTACTTTTTCATAGAATACTAATTGTAAGCCAAGAAATCAATTTGGCCAATTGTAGTATCCAACAGATGTCAAAGTTTTATTGTTTTAGGCATATGTGGAATCCTATTTGATGTAGAATAATGGCAATATTTGTTAGGGCAGTTTCTCCGTTCCCTTAGCAATTGTGGATTCAGAGTTTGACCTATGTTTTTTGGTTCTTTCATGTCAACTTATTGATTGAATTGGGAGGCTGTACTGCTTGATGTGATGGCTACATAGACCGCTTGTATTTGACAGTTTGCTTCCATTCGTGTAATCTAGCTTGTTGATAAAGATATTTTTGCAGACTATGATTTTTGTTGCTTTCGTTAACTATATCCGAGCTTGTTAAGTTTATTTCATAAAATGATGATTTGTTATGAGCCAGCTAGCTTAAGGGCGTAACTCGAAGTTTAGTTGCAGTTTTGGAGTTTTTGGCATAGCGGTTATGTTAGGTACGTAACTGATTGCATATTAATATGCTTTCAAGGTTCCCACCTTCCATTAGAACATCTTCATAGTATAGTAGAGTAGGGGGCAGCGGCAGCATAAATTTCCCCTTCAGTTCTTTGGCATATATGTCCAGAAGCACTATATTGACTATTGAGTACTCTTCTGGTACTCCTAAGGAAGGTTATCAGGCACTCAGGGCGCTATCCTGTGGTTGTTGACTTTCATGCAACATGGTTCTTAAGTTTTATAATTAGATTAGGACTGTGACTCTATGGTTCTATGAAAGTTCACATACTTAGTCGTGCTCAGCATTGATGACAAAGCAATATTATGGACTGCTAGATTGAGAATTCTAGAGTCAAGAAATCTAGGTGTGCCAATGATGATGGATGGATGGATGGACGGCTTGACGTGGAGTCTAGTTGGTTTTGGTGAGATTATTGGCATGAATAAACAAATGTAGGTTTCGGTGAGATTATTGGCATGCCTTAAACAAATATATCTTTCAGATTACAACTAGATAGATGCTTATTCAAGTACAGCTCCAAACTTTGTCGTGTGCCTCTTGTGCATCTCCCCTTTTCCTATTCCCCACTTGCGTATATAAAAAAAAAAAGTATGGCTCGATCCTAGAATAAAGTTTTGTGTTTGTGTTTGTGCTTAGGCACTTTTGTTCTCATTGTACAGCTGCTTCTTTAGAAAATGTCGTCCATTTTCATTTTCACTGGTTTTGTTAGTGGAAGAAACAATTGCAATATCTCTGTTTGGTGGTGCTGCTTTGAGAGTATAATAAGCTCACAAACTAGTACGAGAAGAACCATTTTTGTTTTTAGGGAGAGGATGAAAGCTTAAATTATGAGGTAATGCCTGATTATGCATTGTAACCCTTTCAGCTGGGATGGACCGTGAACATGCAATACAATATTCTATGGGGTTATTTGATGGGCACCGATAAGTTGGGGAGGCCTGAAACTTGGGGCTCGTTACTAGGTAAGGCATCTGTAATAGCATCATGCCAATTTCTAATACATGGCAAGCGCATGTGAGTCATTCAATCAGGAATGTGGTGGCATGATGTTCCTAATATAGTGCCTGGTCTAGTATATGCTCCATTCGATTATTGTGCATTTAATGCATTGATGGCACCTTTCAAACTGAATCGAGAACGAAGAAGGCCATGGCGTTAAGCCAAATGGGTTTATAGAGAGAAACACAGAGAAGAAGAGGAACGAGAAAATAATTTACATTTTATTTTCTTTAACTGGCTGTCATAAACTACTGATCCATCTATTTACCATTCTAATGGACTTCTAATACACTTACAGATGCCTGGTTGGTCAGGTTATCTGTCCAGGACCTTGAGGTCCAGGGTTCTATTATCACCAGGGGGTTTGGGATTTGAGTAGTTTTCTATCCGCTGTGATGGCCTTCATGCCCCTCAGGCAAAAAAAAAAAGCACTTACAGATGCCAATACTAACTGTAACATGTACTTGACGGCACAAAAATACGCACAAAAATACCAATGCCAATACTAACTGTAACATGTACTTGACGGCACAAAAATACGCACAAAAATACCAAAACACTTAACAGACAAATAACACAAGTTTGACTAACTAATGACTTCTTAAACAAACTCTAAAGTTCCACGAGCTTTTACAAACGAAGCAAGATCTTATCAACTATTCCCTCCTTGAAATAAACCTTGTCTACAAGGTCCTTCAAATCTCATGAATTATAAAGGAAACGTAGGATACTTAGCAAAGAAATCATGGTAATCTTTGTTGGAATTGATCAATAAAATTGGACTCTAGTTAGATGAGACTTAGCAATTCGAGTTTGACTAGGATTAGGTTTTGTACAAAGTTATGAATAGTAGACTTGTTTTCTAGGGTTGTAACCTAATTTCTATTATTGTTTCTCTGGGTTTCAAAAGACGGTTGAGAGAGAGCAAAACGTGATAACTTTATGGTGTATCTCTTGGGGGTTCAATTAGGTTCAAGGTTGTAGAGATTCAAGATGTAGGGTGTTAGCGATATAGACTAGATTGAGGCCTATGATAATCTCTTGGGCTCTTGACTATTATTGGGTTTCTTGGTGAGAGAAAAATTGTCAGTGTGTGATTGTACAAATTTTCTACATAATGAAAATTTCTTTGGTTGTCTTGGACAACACCCATGGTTTTTTCTCCGATTTTGAAATTTTTCTTGTAAATTTGATACACTCCGTCATCCTTAACCTACTGCATAGAGATATGGAAGAAAGAAATGGAAGATGAAATCGTGAAATGAAATGTAATTCTCATTAATCTTCAAAATTGCTTTACAAACTAAGCCCAAAGGCTTTATATACAAAACCCAACCCAATAACTGCTCACTAACTAACAACCCAAATACAAGATAAGCCCACCAACTTATTAACAAGTAGTTACAAAGCAGTTATAACAGAAATACAAGTGAAATGACTAGAAAGCCCTTAGCTGGAAAGTCTTGCCAACTCGAAGGTTCCTATCAACTCCTCCCTTCTTGAAATAATCCTTGCCCACAAGGATGGAGCACAATGATAATTCTGCAATACTAAAATGAACTTCTGAACATGAAACATAGCACACTAAAATCTTCAACTTCAGATGTCAGCAAAAGATAATATCATCAAAAGATTCCAGTTGAACTGGTAGCTGAATGCTTTTCTATTAAAAGCAAATAGTAGGAAAAACCCTTTAAAGTTTGAATGTGGGAAACTTTTGAATACACTCCTCATAATCCTCCCAAGTTGCCTCAGCTTCACTATGATCCTGCCATTGGATTAGCTGCTGTGTTCCCGTTGTATTGCCTTTTCTATAAATCCTCCTCCGTAATACAATTTGTGGAACTTGCTGAATCAAACCTTGGTATGTCACTGTAGGAAGAATATCAAATGAAACAACAAATGACCCCAAGTGTTTCTTTAAATTGCTCACATGGACTATTGGATGTATCCTTGTGTTTGTCAATCTTCTCTAATACTTCATATGACCCATAAGACTTGGGCAAAAGTTTATGGAAAGAATGAGCAGTGAGTGAAGGGTACTGATAAGGAATTAGTTTAATGTAAACCAAATCTCCCACATTAAAATCGCTTTCTGTTCTGTGCCTATCAACTTCTTGTTTCATCCTCTCTTGAGCTAGCCGCAGGTTATGTTTTAATACATTTAACATCTCATCTCTTTCAATCAAAACTTTCTCCAGCACATCTAATTTAGCAAAACCTAATCTCATAAGAATTTATATGTGGAGGAGGGTACCCATAAACCAACTCAAATAGAGTTGCTTGAGCTACAGTATGATAACCAGTATCATAAGACCACTCAGCCCAAGCCAACTAGTTCAACCATTTTTTAGGTTGCATGCTAGTAAAGCATCTGAGGTAAGTTTCCAAACACATGTTCAGTACTTCAGTTTGGCCATCACTTTGAGGATGGTAGCTAGATGACATACACAATTTAGAACCTTGTAATTTGAAAACCTCTCCAGAACTCACTGATAAAAACAGGATCCCTGTCACTTACTATTGAGGTTGGCATTCCATGAAGCTTGAATATATTTTCAATGAATAATTGAGCCACTATACCAGCTGTATAAGGATGAGTCAAAGCTAAAAAATGGCTATACTTAGTAAGCCTATAAACTACCACCATAATCATTCACTTTCCTCTACAATTGGGCAGAGAAGTGATGCAATCCATACTGATATCCATCCATGCCCTAGTAGGAATTGGTAGTGGTTGTATCAACCCAGGTGGTGATATTGTTTCATACTTACTTTGTTGACAAACAGCACACTTATCTACCAAATTCTTGATTTCTTTTTTCATTCTTGACCAGTAAAATCATCTTTTTAGTCTATGATAAGAATTTAATACTCCAGGGTGACCTGCAGTTGGTGTGGCATGAAATTCATGGAACAATTTAGACTTTCAAGGTGAATCAGGACTAAGGACTATTCTGTTCTTATACTTGAGAAGACCATTATCAAAAGAATATTTAGTGGTGTTTCCATCACCCTCCACTTCTTTCAATTCTTTCAACCTCATCTGAATCCATGCATCATTTTCTAAATCCCTTCTAAGGTTGTCCAACCATCCAACATATGGATATGATATTGCTTGTAATGCAATTTATTCAGAACAACCTGCAGTTGCAATATCACTAGAACTAGGAACTCTGGACAAGGCATCAACTACTATATTATCCACTCCTTTTTTTTATTGTATTTCATAATCAAATCCAAGGGGTTTGGACACCCATTTCTATTGAAAAGCAGTAGTAGCCTTCTGACTCAAGAAGTATTTTAAACTACAGCGATATGTTTTTATGACAAAATGTCTGCCTTGTAGGTGATGCTGTCATTTTTTGACTGTTGAAACTATAGCAATAAGTTCCTTCTCATAAGTGGATAAGGCCTGGTTCCTAGGACCAAAAGATTGACTAGAAAAAGAAACTGGCCTTCCTTTTTGTTGTAAGACGACCCCAATCCCATTACTAGAAGAGCATCACATTCTATTTCAAATGGGATAGAAAAATTAGGTAGGGCTAACATCTATGATGAAGTCATAACTGATGGATCGTACTTAACACAAGAGGGGGGGGTGAATTGTGTCCCCAAATTCCGATAGAAATCTCTTTTTATAATTTAAAAGGAAATCAATGTCAATTAACAATTAGCACACAAATTTGAACTCTAATGATTATCCTAATCAACATTCATTTCAATGCAAGATGTGATACAATATGGTGAATGATCAATTATCAAATAATCAAGAAATTGCAAAAACAGATTTTTTCAAACAACACACTGCGCACAGATTTTACAACTCAAATTTCACCTAGCAAATCAAGTCAGAATTCAATGAAATTTGGTATGCAGTATCACAACACCCTAATGAATACTATATCAAAAATTCAGATTAAAATTCAAAGTTTAGCTATGTGAACAGTGCACGGACAGACTAGTGGTTCAGAAAATTCTGCAATCAAAACACTTAATCAATCAACAAGCAAGCAATGCAATCAAGATAGTCCACACAGCAATTTATAGTAGTTCGGAGACTCTTCTCCTACATCTACTACCTAGGTTCACCAACCTAGGATTTTCCAACCTCCACTAAGGATGTGGTTTTCTCAAGAGCTCCACAAAACTCACAAGGGTTTTTAGGTCACCCTTAAAACTGAAGATTTCAAGATAATCTTCAAACTTTACAACCAAGGGTTTCAAGCACTCCCTTAAACTCAACCTCAACAAGGTTTTTGCCCAATGAAGGGACTTTTACAAGTGTTCGGTATAAATGGTTCACTCAAGGTTTGCACTAAGCAAATGGGGTTGAGGAACACTCAAGAATCACAATATCACCTCACGGGTTGGATAGAAAATGAAGAATAATGAGGATTTTCGAATCTGAAAATAAGAAGCCAAATGAGAAGCACTCCCTCTTTGCAAAAGCAAAATAGTGAGGAAGCCTTTAGAGTGGCTTGGGTAGAAGCTTGGATTCAATGGCACAAACTAGCTTGGAAGCTTTAAGAACAAGAATTTCTTCAATGTAATTTTGGCTTCTCCAAGTTGGAATGAGGAAGAACCCCTCTTTATAATTTACCAAGCTCTTGTGATTTCCACCATTGGATCTTTTTCTATCTTCAAATCTCGACCTTCAATTACATGTGTAAATCTTGGCCATTGAATGAATAGATCATTAAATCTCAACCTTGCAATATGTAGCCGTTGCACTTGCATCATTTTCCAAGTCTAGCTTTCCAAGATTTGAGTTGTCATGTGCACTTGCAGCCATCTTTGACAATTTGATCAAACTTGCACCAAATCTTGACCTTGGTATCTCCAACAATTTTGTCATCTTTGACCATTTGATCAAACTTACACCAAATCTTGGCCTTGGTATCTCCAATGATTTCCTACAAAATGTGTAGCAACTTGCAACCATCTTTGACTCCAAAAATCAAGTAAGATCTTCTTTTAAGTCAAAAATTGCAAGCAAGAATATGGTCTTATGCACAACCATTGGATTCACCTTTTAAATGGTCATCTTAACCATTCAAGTCTTGTTGTAATCTGATCCATTCATAATTCAAAACAATTCAATCTCAGCCATAGATTAGTGTACCGTTGGAGCTTGTAGTCTTCAAGAATATCTTCATAATCTAAGTCTTGTCTAGTTGCAAAATATACTTTCTCATCTCTTACAAATTTCAACCATTGCATTTGTCCTTTAGCTTCATCAATTGTCTTCTCACAAAAATATGATCATTGACCTCAATAAAGGAAGCATGTGCAAGATCTTGTTTGATGAAGACAAGAGATCCTTCAAGTGACCAAACATGTCCCTCCAATCTTGACTTACAACTCTGAATTTGGCAGCACCAATATATCCATATTATACAGCCCTAAGGCTAGTTCCAATCATCAATCAAAATGCCTTAGTGGAAGGTTGATGAACATAGGTTTTTCTTGGTTTTCTAGAGATCCAAGCTCATACTTGAAAACCGGACTTCAATTCACTTGATCAAACTGAATTCTGAGTGATATAACATCCTCATGATGATTAACCTACAAAGAAATAGGAGGTAGAACTCCCCAATTGCATGTAAGCTCAAAGAGCTTCATATAGAGCGCATAGGTTAATTACATTAGAAAAACAACCCAGAAAATTCATATTACTGCATGATAAATCATTTTATATATATTAAAATGTCCATATAAAATTTCATAACAATCGGAAATCGTTTGGTCACTCAACCAAGCAAATAAGTCACTAATAGTGAAACCGATAAATTCTAAGTGTAAATTCAATGTCATTTTGCAAACTCAGTGTAAATGACCTTTTCTCTTGAACTTTACTAGGTCAAATATGTTTATAGTGATAAAACTAAGATGCACACGAAATTTCATTTAAATCGGAGTTCATTTGGTTCACCACGTTCACAAAGAACACATATGCACAAAATTAGGTAAAACCTAGTTTTGGCGGAATTTAAACATATGACCAAATGTATATGTGATGCACTTAATTTATCATGATTATAGTCCTAGAGCATATATTAGACTTTTATGTGCATGTGGTTCAAATTTCAAGTCATTTTGATCTAAGTTGGTTAAGATAAATTATGATCATTAGAAGATTAATGCCCTAACTTAGTCCATGTATGTTTGTTTTCAAAACTAAATTTCCAGCACTATCTCAAAAATATATAGATATCAAATTCACATAGAACTATGCATAAGCCTTCATTTAAGTGTATATGCACAATTAAGATATTAAACAATTAACCAAATAACCATTTAAGCATGTTTTCTAGCATTTTAGGATATGTTCAAGTCAAGCATGCTCACACACATTTTAGTATACAATCATACACAATCATCAAAAACACAATGTTGACCTAGACAGTAAGTCTTGCTCCAACACTTCCTTCATATTCCATTTGTATAAATATTCAAAAGTAAGAATCAGCAGAAACCAATATCTTTCTCAAGAAATCTTCAAGGATGGATACACCTAACTCTCCACCTGCAAAAAGGTCTAGAACTGATGAAGGTTCTACTTCTAAAGAAGATGAAGGTGGAAATGATCCCAGATTCAACCTCTCCCCTATAAGGGAAGACGTATACGAGGACGATCCCCAGAAAACCATCGAATCTCTACAAGAAGCTTTGAGGGAAACCAAAAGGAGACTTAAAGAAGCAACCGACAAAGTTCAAGACTACAAAAGGCAACTTATGGTTTCAAAGTATGCCATACAAGGTGTTCGATATATGTCATGGGGCAGACAAGCAAGTAGTCATGACCCAGATAAATTGCACGAAGCAATCACTGAGATCACAGTACAACTTGGATCTGTTGTAAATGGAATAGATAGTGTTCTTTATACCCTAGAATAAAATTCCTGTCCAACAATAACTTCCTTAATTTAGCTGTAGTAGACCATGTAAACCCATTCTTCTTTGTTAATTGATACAATGGTTGATAGATTTTGCCATAACCAGGTACAAATTTTCTGTAATAACTTGCCAATCCTAAAAAACCCCTCAATTCCTTAAAATTTTTTGGTATTGGCCAATCCAAAACAACTTTAATCTTTGCTGGATCAGCAGCTACTTCCATTCCATAAACTATATACCCTAAATATTCCACTTAATTTTGTCCAAATGCACACTTTTGTCTTTTCACTAAAAGACCATTACTCTGTAATATATCAAACGTCTTCTTCAAATCCAATAAATGTACCTCCCAAGATTTACTGTAAACAAGGATATCATCATGAAGACTAACACTGATTTCCTAAGTAATGATTTAAAAACTTCATTCATCAAAGATTGGAAAGTAGCAGGGGCATTTGTAAGCCCAAAAGGCATGACTAAAAACTCATAATGCCCTTCATGAGTCCTAAATCATCCTCCTCAATATCCTCCTCAATCATCCTAATCTGATGATATCCAGAACTTCAATCCAATTTTGAAAAATAACTAGATCCATGCAATTCATCTATCAAATCATCAATCAATGGTATAGTGTATTTATCCTTAATTGTCAATTGATTTAATTCCCTATAGTACATACACATATGCCAAGTTCCTTCCTTTTTCTTCACTGATAAGACATGTGAAGAAAAAGGACTATGACTATCCCTAATGAAACCTGCTTGCAACAACTCTTTAACTGCCTTTTCTATCTTAGTTTTCTGCATAGGTCCATAATGGTAGGGCCTAATACTAGGAGGTGTTGAGCCGGGCAATAATGGAATCCTATGATCATGCTCCATTGCTGGTGGAAGGCCCTTGCTGGTGGAAGGGATGTTGGAGATTGGAATATTAACTCATATTCATCTAATAATGTATCCAATTCCATTTTCTGAGCTGCAATAAGAGCATAATCATTCTGTTTCACTTCTATCCTCTCAATAGAATACAGTAACGTGCCAATGCTAGTATCTTGTAAAACCTTTTCAAGCTCGTGTAAAGAAATCCCTTGAACAAAGACTTATTGTAGTTCACACACTTCAACTTATAGGCCTTACTATCCACTTTAAACTCCATTGTCAGGTGATTAAAATCCCATAAAATTGGGCCAATAGTAGATAGACACTGAACACCAAGTACTATATCACAACCCTCTAAGGGAAGGGAAGGACAAACAAATTAGATAAACAACTATACTGACTCTTAGTCAAAGGAACATATTTGCAACAACCCATACTCTTTACTTTTTCTCCATCCACCACCATTATTTCAAATTCAGATGTATTCTCCCAATAACTTCCCAAATGCTTAACAAATTTGGCATCTATGAAGTTATGTGTACTACCTGAGTCTACTAACACTATCATCGATTGATTCTTAATCCAACCCTCAACTTTCATTGTTTTAAGGGATGGCACAGAAGCTATACCATAATAGGCGCTAGAGCTCAATTCCATTTTTAGACATTCTGGAACTATCCCTCTTCATTAATTCCCTCAATTTGAATCAACATATTATTCCTCTAATTCTATTTCTAACAACAATAGCGGCTTCTTAGCACATTAGTGTCCTCTAGTATACTTCTCATCACAATAAAAACATAATCCTCTAGCCCTTTTTTCTTGAAACTCTTCTAGGGTTATTTTCCTATTAACAGTTGAATTTTTCTGAGCTGAAACATCAAAAGATTTATTGGCAGTAGGCAATATATTGGCAGCAGACAATATGTATGATAATTCTTAGTAACATAATTAATAGGCACATCAACAGATTTATTTCCCACCAAAGATTTAGACAAATTTGCATGAAGATGACTCAATTTAGCATCAATTTGGAAGGCCATGTCATTAGCATAATGGACAGTTGTAGGCTTGAGAAGTTTAACATCATACCTGAGCTCAGGCTTAAGGCCACCCAAGAAACAACTTTTTAGTTGTGCAGGGTTGAAATGGAAGATGAACTCGTGAAATGAAATTTAATTCACATTAATCTTCAAAACTGCTTTACAAACTGAGCCCAAAAGCTTTATATACAAAACCCAACCCAATAACTGCTCACTAACTAACAGCCCAACTACAAGATAAGCCCACCGACTTACTAACAAGTAGTTACAAAGTAGTTATAAAAGAAATACAAGTGAAATGACTAGAAAGCCCTTAGCTGGAAAGTCTTGGTGACTCGAAGGTTCCTATCAAAATCTTGTGTTGCTTGTCTCAGTTATTGTCGAGTGATATTTATGTCAAGGAGAATCAGGGTCTAATCTCCATGTAACTTCCTCCAAATTATGTCATTCCCATTGAATCGATGGTTGGGTCCCAGCAACATCTTTTTGTATACCCTAAGCTAGAGCACTACTATTGGATTTTGTTGTACTAAACCACAATCTGTCACTTGTGGCAGTTCACTAATAGGCTATATAGTTGGTCCCAAATGCCTCTCCAAGCAACTTACATGGAAAACAAGATGCACTTTTGTCTCAGATAACTTCAATTTATAAGCCACAGGACCCACCCTTGCCAGTACCTCATAAGGTTCATAGTACTTGGGATGTAGCTTGTTGTAGGAACGAGCAGTCAATGTGGGCAACTCATAAGGCACAAGTTTCAAATATACCAAGTCCCTTACTTGAAATTCTCTCTCATACCTATGCTTATCTGCTTGCTGCTTCATTCTTTCTTGAGCCAACTTCAAATTGTGTTCAACTAAGTCTGACATGTTGTCTCTTTCAACCAAGAACTTCTCAAACACATCCAATTTTGTAGTTCCTAATTCATAGCTGCCAACATGTGGTGGAAGGTAGGGGTCACCATTTTGCCCGCAGACCTAAACCCGGCCCGGCCCGGCCCGAAATTATATCGACTTGGACTCCATTTCTGGGGCTTGGGCTCTATATATACATATATATATATATATATATATATATATATATATATATATATATATATATACACACACATATACGTGCATATAAATATACATGATATGTATACACATATCCATATATATAATACATATATATATGTGCAGTCTTTGTGTGTATATATATGTATATATATATGCACTCTATGTGTATATATATACATAATGCATATACATATATATAATAATATATAAATATTAAATAGTTAAAAGTATAATCAAAATTCGGGCCCAGCGGCTCAGGCCTCGAGCTTGGGCCTCATTTTGAGGGCCTAGCCTGGTTCGAAGCCTGATTCTCAAAATCGGGCCCAAGGCTGAAATTTTTTTTCAGCCAGGCCGATCAGGCCCGGCCCGATGTCGAAACCTAGTGGAGAGCACCCATAAACTAGTTCAACAGGAGTTGCTCTAGCAGATGCATGAAATGTTGTATTGTAGCTCCACTTAGCCCATGGCAGCTACTGAACCCATCTCTTAGGTTGAGAACTAGCAAAACGCCTCAGATAGGTTTCAAGGCATCTATTAAGAACTTCTGTTTGGCCATCACTATGTGGATGGTATCCAGAAGACATACATAGCTTTGACCCTTGTAATTTGAAGAATTCCTTACAAAAAACACTAAGGAAGGCTGGATCTTTGTCAGATACTATTGTTATAGGCATGCCATGTAATTTGAAAGTATTCTCTATGAATAATTGAGCCACTTCAGTTGCTATGTAGGGATGAGACAAGGCCACAAATGGCTGTACTTACTGAGCGATTGACTTGGTCAAAAAACAAAAAACAAACATAGGGGCTCAATTTATTCCTTTTTGTAAGTATAGGAGCTTATCCGTTACTTATTACTATTATATTAACATTTACTTATGTGGCAGGCAATATTGACTTAAAGTGGTCTATGAAGAAAATCCTCCCTTTCTTCCAGCGTTGCAATTGGACATCTAGACGTAGGGCATTATAAAGTTGATTTATCTCCTTGTTTTTCAAGAAACTAATAAACAATTCTGCTTCCTAGGTAACTTGATTCAAGTTTATGATATTAAAACCAATTCTACTTTCTGTACTCAACATTCTCATTTGAAAATATTTTCTATCCATAACAAATTGACTAACCTAACACCAATAAACAAAACTGATTGACACACATCAGCAGCCGGGTCCAAATTGTGGCGTTCATGGCGAACCTCAGAAAAATTTGCAAGAACAAATGGGCGTGGATGATCCGGTGATACTCCGACGTTTAAAGTTAGAAATCTTAACTAAATAATAGTGATTCGAGAGTGTTTTTTTTCTTCGAATAGGACATAATTTGCTTTCGAATTCATGATCTTCGTCTACATCACTTTGGGATTATGCTACGGTTCCCATATTTACGCACATTTACCCTTTTCTTCGGGATTTGCTTCGTCTTGATGAATTTCCTTCCGCAGAGTTTCTTTTCACTACAAGGTCTTTTCCTTTTAGTGCCACTTATTTCTTTTCTCGTCTTTTATAATGTGTTTGGTTTGAGGGATTGCAAGGAGACTCACTTTCCCTTCCCTCAAATCCCCAGTCTAAACACACTTTAGTGTCACTTGTCATGCTATCTAAGCATCATATTTTTTTCTTTATCCACAATTATAAAGTTGATTTAACTCCTTCTTGTTGTCCAAGAAACTAATAAACAATTCTGCTTCCTAGGTTACTTTTTATTCAAGTTTATGATATTATAAGAAATTATCTTTTCTATGCTCAACATTCTCATTTGAATTTATATTCTATCCTCAACACATTGACTAACCTAACACCAATAAACAAATATGAACTCTATAAATAAGAACATGAAACTCCTCCCTAGTGATCAAAACTTGAAAGAAAAGATGGAGAAACAAGCAGAATTAAGGGAAGTAGTGTTGTTAGGAACATGGGCTAGTTCCTATTGCAAGAGGGTTGAGTTAGCTTTGAAAGTGAAGGGCATAGGTTTTGAGTATTTGGAGCAAGATTTAACAAATAAAAGTGAGCTTCTGCTCACCTCCAACCCTGTCCACAAAAAGGTTCCTGTACTCTTGCACAATGGGAAATCCATTGCTGAATCACTTGTTATTCTTGAATACATTGATGAGTGCTGGAAAAATAGTGGCCCAAGACTCCTGCCTGAGGACCCTTACCTTAAAGCCAGAGCTCGCTCTTGGGCTGACTTTCATGATCAAAAGGTAATTTTCCTAAATTCCCACATTACAAAAAAAAAAAATTATTAGTTTTGATACTAATTGATTGATTTTTGGTGTTGAGGTGATCAGATCATTACAGCAAATCTTCTAGTAATATTTTCTCAAGGCAAATAGCAAGAAAAGGCGATTGAAGACTTCAATGGGTTGCTTACTGTGTTTGAAAAAGGCATCAAGGAGGACTTCCCATCACATTCTCCATTTTTGGGTGGCCAGAATTTGGGGTTTCTGGACATTGTGGTGGGCACTCATGTTTGCAACTTCAAGGCTTTTGAAGAGGCTGTTGTTGTGGTCGTTGATCCCAACAAGTACCCACACTTTGTATCGTGGATTTATGCCCTAAAAGACCACCCTTTGATGAAGGAAACACTGCCTCCTCATGAAAAACTGGTCGCTGCAATTAGAGCCAAGTTTTTCCAGTCTCCTTAAGCTTAATATGAGAAATGAATTTGGTATAAACCCATTGTCTACAATAAGCTAATAAGGACTAGACAAGGACACCGATGTGGAATAACATTTGTATTGTTTATGATTCATAAATATTTATAGCCTTCCTAAAAGTTCCTCTTTTTGTTTGATTTATGTGCCGTTGAGAGATGTTGGATCTTGACTTATAAAACACTTTAATTTGATTCATAAATATTTCAACACATTTCCTTTGCTATGTACTGCACCATTTTGTTCTAACATTTGTATTAGTTGCATCGTATCCGTCCTTTCTAATCATCCTAAAAAATGATTTAGGTTCTTCTTGGTATCTATTACCAGCAATACCAAAACACAATCGAAAATGATAAACTTACATGGAATCTTCTTTCCATAATTATACATAATCTAGCTGTCATAACAAGTAAGCATGCCACTTGAAACTATGTAATTGTTCCTTTCAAGTAACAGATACAACCAAAACACAATCGAAAATGCTAAACTTACATGGAATCTTCTTTCCATAATTATACATAATCTAGCTGTCATAACAAGTAAGCATGCCACTTGAAACTATGTAATTGTTCCTTTCAAGTAACAGATACAACCAAAACACAATCGAAAATGCTAAACTTACATGGAATCTTCTTTCCATAATTATACATAATCTAGCTGTCATAACATGTAAGCATGCCACCTGAAACTATGTAATTGTTCATTTCAAGTAACATGTACATGTACAAACAAATCAAAGGGGAAAATTCACTCATCAAAAAAGCATTTGAGACATGCACAAACACAATATTTCAAATTGATCGATTCTCAAGATAAAGTGTGATAAATGGGTCTTAGTAAAGACTTACAAGAATGTGAACCACAAAGTGAGAGATCGTCGAAAATGAACTGCTATCGAAATAGAGAGTGAGAAAAAGAGACGGTTGCCGTGAATGGAAGACCATACTTCTTGTACAGGGTGGTCGCGCTTCGAGAGGGGTTCCCGTTGCTTCGGTTTGTCTGAGAGAAACTGAGAGTGAGAGAAAAAGAGAGTGAGAGAGAGAGAGTGTGTTACGGGTTGGGGTTAGTTTTTAGGGATTTGCACGCTCAAATTTTGTTCAAATTTTTTAATTTTGGTTTTGAAATTGTCATGTCACCTTGTTGATGTGACGTGCTAGGTGTATTATGAATACTTAGGGATGTTTAGTTGTGTATAATAAGTACTATCATTAGGAAAAATAAACAATTTTCTCATATATTAGGAAAAATAAATAATTTTCTCATATATCACTGTTTATATATCATTCCAAGAGACTTACATATTATTAACTAAATCATTTTTCATGCCTCGAAACCAATTTACCATATCCATAAAACAATTTTCAGTGTTAATAGTTTTTTTTAAAAAACTAGTGATAAACAATATTTTGTTAGGGATTTCAGAAATTAAATGGTTTCTAGTAGTATCAAAATAACCTCCACATGGATCTTGACAAATGGCGTGTAAAATGGAGCTAACACATCAGCCAAGTAGTCTCCTTGGTCACCAATCAAAGTAGTGCCGATTACTATAACCAAGGAGAAGGTGTTCAAAGAGTCCACTTAGGTCACGTAAACAGGAGAGACAACAACTCAGCAAGATGGAGACGCCCTTTTAGTATAATACCAAGCATTACCCCTAGAAAGCCCGCGATTACCAAACACGTCAAGGTAATCAAGAGTCCAAAAGAAGACCAACTCCACTTCGGAAAGAAATCAGGATAGGATTTACCTTCTCGTAAATACATCTAAGATCAAGAAGAGGAGATCTCCTACCAAAACTAGAACTCAACCAACTCATATAAAAAGAGGCCCCCACTCTAGGTGAAGGATTCTGAACTCTACATTTTACCTGCTACTAGAGAGAGAGAGCCCCGAGCACTCCCCAATTGATATCTTACTGACTTGAGCGTTAGGGAGGACCCCAAAGCACATCCTCGGGGGCCCCTTTTAGCTCACATGTTCTCCTGTGCAAGGCATCCTCAACAGTACCAAGGACCGTTATTATCCTAGATAACATCAAAAGCACGCTTGGATCATTCATAGCATAGGCATAAAATCAAAATTCAAATAAAAACATCTAGCATGCAAACCCTAGGCATATCCGGGTAGAAAACTTTCACCAACCTTTGTGCTTTTGATGTCCAAGTGTGTGTGGTTGACTTGATCTACTCACGGGCGCTTCACGAACATATCCTCTACTGCCCAGAAATCTTATTTGGCATTCCCTAGACCTCCTTGTACGAGTAGAGCCAAGATCTTCTAAGCTTGGTGAAACTATATCACTCAACAACCACCAATATCACCAAATTAGGGTTTTTGATTTTGGTTTTGTATTTGGATAATCTCTCTCTCCTTTGGCCACAAATTTCACACACTAATATGTCTCAAAAAAAAGTTCCAAAATTTAGGAGAGAGTGGTGTATAAAAATAGAAAAACAAAGTTTCCAAAATGGGTTAAAAGTACAAGTCATAATCAAGGTAGGAATCATACTTTAGAACATACCCTTCCTCATTTCCTTTTTAGAGATTCTCTCTAGCGCACTTTGATTTTATTTTCTCTCTTTTCTCAAACTTTCAATATTCGAACCCTAACTCGAATCTTTGAGTTTGTGGATCCTAGGAGGCTTAAGGGAGCTCAAATCACTTTTTTTTTTACCTTATTCACCCTCGTTAAGTCTCCGAAACGTAGAACCTTGTTATTTGTGAGGTGTATAATTTTAGATTCTAGGGTATATGGGATTTGAAGGTTTTGATTTAAATCTATTAAATTAATATTGTTGATAATAGATTATGTTGTTTTATGGGTATTGGCTCAATGGATAGTACTCGGTATGCACGTAGGTTAATTTGTGTAATTTAGTAAAAATGCTAAGGAGTAAAGGTAGAAGATTTCTTATCTTTGGGCTCTAAGTTACAATGTGTTTATTATTATTTATTCTTATAGTGGTAATCCTTGTGGAAACCACTCCTTACATGGCCATAGGTGTACTTTGGAATAAATTGGTCTTAGCCACTATTTTTGTGCATTAGTGTTTTTTTTTCATTGATTAAATTCCTACTCCTTGGTGCATTCTTGATTATTGAACTCATTTTATTCCTTTGATTAGGCTTCTAGAGTGGGTTGTGAAATCTTATGATTCTTGTACTCTTTCTTGAAATTGTGTCCTTGGTGTTTTCCCTTACAATTGTTGATCTATTGGTTATTTGTCGATTATTGACCTCTTCAACGGAAGATTATGGTGCATGAATCCATGGTTTGAAGGTGTTCAAAGGTTTTCCAAATTACTTGATTTAATGAAATGAAAATTTTATTTATATGTATGTTTTAAATTGCGTTAAATGAAATTGTCAAATATTTTGCTAATGGTTTCCCAAGTAGGACCAGTATCTTTCGAGAGGGGTAGACGAACGAGAAGGAACTATTTAAAATGGTTTTGTGTATTTGAATAAATGATATGTTAAATATGCATAGCTTTAGACAATGATTTTGTATAAATATATACTATGTAGTTCAAAATGCAAATTGAACTTGAATTTGTTTTAAATTATATGGTTTGGATAAATGGGAGGTTGTTATGGAAATTGTTTAAGCTCTTTTAGAGAGGCTTGCATCATGGATTTTGATGGGGTTTTTATATTGGAAATGTGGATGGATGATTGTCCCATATAGGTTGTTGAATTTTATACACTTATAGTTGAATCTTTACTCAAGGCAATAGGTTGTTGACTTGTTGGAACTGTATACTCCCATACCTTTCTTCCTTGTGATGGATGTCCTGCTAGGTGTACATATAACCTAGTTAGGCATAACTGATGATCGGATCCCAGTGAAACTCTGGTAGAGGATAATCAATTGACCAATAGAATGACTGAACAATCGAGATTATTATTATACTTGGCGAATGGTGGTTGGAAATGTATTTATTTTATTAAAATATTTACATTGGATTTTAGCATGCATGCATTTGATGAACTATTACATGATGTTGTTGCATGAGCATAATTTTTGGATCATCATATCCAATATATTTGCTTTAACTATGTTTTCAGGTGAATAGTTTGACGAGCAAGTGTTAGACACGTGATGCGGGTATAGTTCACCACTCTAGTATGATTTTGCTAGTAGGACTATATTTTATGCTCTATTGTTAGTTTCATTTTCCGTTGATGAGTACATTCTAGATAGATGATGATGACTTCATTTCATTACTTGAATATTATGTCATTTGTCATTTGGGTGCTTAGATACCGACTGATATGTTCCTATTTTTGTATACCGGGTTGTATGGATTGTACATATTATATAGGTTGCATAGTTTGCAAAATTTTATGCTTTTGAGAAATTTTATGGGTCGCTTCTAAACACTTTGACTTGTGTCGAAATGCCTAAATCAATCATGACGGTATGTGAAGGGTTGCTCCTACAAGGTAACCAACAAAATCCAATGGATGCGATGAATTTCCTTCTTCAAGGTAATTGAATTGACCAATACCAGTGTAGGACTTCTTCAGCTTGCCAAAATGCTAGCAACTATTTTATCGAAATCGTCCTAAGAGAGAGGTTGGGTAAATGTGAATACCCAGTTAGATTGACATCGGACGAAGAAAAGGATTTTGACTTGGTTAGAGGCAAAAGCCAAAAAGAAAGCAAAGGAAGAAACCTTATCTCTGGGAAAACAACAGTTGACCGTTCTGAACACAATAACCCCCATTTCAAAATAGGCGGATGAAGAACTGGTCAAGGTAGCTGCTGAGAAGTCGAAGGCATAGAACAATGCCTTTGACTTGATTGCATAGCAACTTGCTTTCCTAGGCGACACAACCTTGACAGGGGAGCCGCTAAATCAGAGCTTGTCAAAAAGGCGATTGAAGACTTCAAACAGAATTATGAGTGTCCTAAAGCATTGCCGCCCATAAGAATCGAAGAGCTAGAGCAACTAGGGGGCATCCCAGATGGTGGGCAAAGGAAAATGACCTTGCATTCCTCTTGAGAAGATAAGAAAAACCTGTCATGGAGGAAGGACAGTGAAGTGCTTCATATACAATAGTACCTACTTCAGTTGCAGTCTCTATTGAGATGCCACCGATATCCATGTATAGAAGCAGAGAAGAAGGTCTGATGAAGCCTAAACCTAAAGAATCAAGGGTGCGGGAAGCCTGATCGAGAGCGAAAGTGACAATGGACAACTCAACCTTCCACTTCTAGGATACTATGATAACGAACCAAGATTATTCTCGACAAAGAATTGCTCGTAAGGCCAACATACTGATCTTTGAGGGCATAGCGCGCTTCTAGGATCTTATCTTGAAGCTCTAGAGGTCGAACATGAGCATGTTCAACAATGTGTTAAGGTCAGCAATGTTGGCACCTGCCCTCCAAAAGAAATGGGATTCCCGGCGAGTAGACACTGCATGGTGAAGAAGTTCGAGAGTTGCAACACCATCTAAAGATTTTAGAAAGCAAATTGAGGGAGTCAAAAGAATCTCAAATGTTGCGACAAGTCGAAGAATTAAAGGCTTGAGAAGAAGGTCTAACGCATAAGGTGAAGGAACTGGAAGCTCAAGTGGCCTAGTGTGTTTTAGAGCTCAAGATAGCCGATGAAGACTTGAAAAAAGAAAAAAGAACCGGAGTTGGCTAGAGAAATGCAAACCTTCAAAAACTGAGAAAAATGGGTGACCAAAAGGGGAAAGTTGGAAATGGACCTCTAATAGGAAAAATCTCTAACCACATACCTACAAATAGAGAGAGATGAACTGATCTAGAAGATTAGCAGAGTGGTTGATGAAAAAGAGATAGCCATAATTCAAATCGGACTCCGCCAACAAGAGGTCTCCTAGGTTCATAAAAGCAAGATATCTGAGGCCTTCAAAGAAAGGCATATCTGCTCTATTGGGTCCACACCTAGTATCCAGACTTGGACATGTTAGCAATGAGAAGTGATAAGCCATTTGCTTCTAAATTCTCACAACCTCCAAAGACTGTCTTGAATCCCAAGCGTTGGAGTCTTACTTATAACCTTCAAAGACTATCTTGAATCCCACTCCGGTCTAGAACACCAAACTCCCTTCTTGACACCATATATTGAGGAAAAACCCTTGCGTGACTTCTGCAATCTTCCTTCTTCACCTTTCAATGAAAATTAATTGATTTTTCAATGTCTATTTTTGACCAATCATCATCATTGGATAAACTATGTTGTCAAATACGAACTCAAAGTCAAAATGCATTTCCCCGAACAGTATGCCACGTGCCTGACTCATGCCCCCTTAAAGCTTTATCAAAAATCAATCCAACGCCAAAATTTAGGACTCTCCAAGTTGTGTATCATGCGTCCAATTCACTTCCTTTGGATCCTTATCAGAAATCAAGTTAGAGTCAAAATTCAAGGATTTTCCGAGTAGGACATCATGAGTCTAGCTCATGTCCCTTGGACCCTTTCTAAAAAACTCCTTCAATATCCAACTCGAAACTCAATTCTCTAAGTGGGGCATCGTGAGTCTAACTCATATCTCTTAGACCCTTACTAGAAAAATCAGTGCATCGTGAGTCTTGCTCACGCCCTCCCGAATCCTTACTTAAAGTCAGCTCAACTTCGAATACTCGAAGCAAGTTTGGTAAGTGCATCATGAATATTACTCGTGTCATCCTCACTCATTTCACTTGGGCAGTGCATTACCTGATAAAATTCCTTATTGGTATCCCCCAAGAACTAAAGAAGTTTTGTTGGCATTCCGCTTACACTATTTTCGGGTAGTGCATCACTCAGTAAATATATTTTCCAACTATCCCCTAACGTCATCTTCGTAAATAGGTACAACTTTGAGTGGCTTTTTTTTTCAAAACAAAAAAATCAAAGGGGGCAATTATAGTACCCCATTTCGGTCAGGGCTGAATAGTCATCATACAATCCAAAGCACTATTTATAACGGTGCTTAGTCGGAAACCTTAAGGCCTTGTAGAGGATTCACGAGCGGACCGCTATCCCTACGGTCATAGGAGTGATAACTCCAGGGCTCATATTTGGATCGGCAATGTTGAATAGAGACATTAGGAAAATTCAAGACTGTAAATCTTTATTGATTCCAAAAAAGTTACAAGTGAATTCAAGAGGAAAATATAGAGGCTTTTCTGCAAATGTATGACTTTTTGAATAAAGATAAAGACAACAGTGGCCACTGCTTACCTCTCAACTAAGTCCGTCAAATAGGCCCACACATCTCGATACATACAGCCCAAGCCCTAGAGTGGTCCATTAAGAATTAGGCCCAATAGCTTCTCATTCCCTCAGGGTAAAGTGAGAGTTTGCATCAAATTTTAGGAGAGAAGTAGGCCACATGATTGACCACGACAAATAGAAAAGAAGACAAAGAAAAGGGCGACGTCCAAGGTTAGGCAGCTGTCTAATAAAAGGTATGGCAACAAAGGGAAAAATGGATGTCCTTGAGCCCAGACACAATAGGCACTAGAGGACAGCTGGCTGAAAAGGAGGAAAAGCAAGAAATGCAGGGAAGCCAAAAATAGAAATCCAATTGACTCCCCTTCTAGAATCACTTCAGCGGAACCTCTTCGTTTAGGTATACACTTATGACTAGTAAGATGTAACCTCACGCGATATCGAGGGAGCGGAATATTTTGGTGATCGCTGGGTGTCATCATGAAAGCAAAAAATCAGTAGCACCCTGCAAAATTTCTCTATCTAGCTTTCTAGAACCCTTACATATCATTCAGCCAGTATACAACTTTCGTGCATCTCAATATAGCTCCTTATTACATTTTTTTGCTAACAATGACAAGATTCGAAACTCTCTACTTCTTGGATGGTAACTTTCCAACTTGAACAAGCATTGTGGTGTGCTTAACACATTCCCTAGGTATAACAAGACCCCCAAACTCTAGTGAATCTCTGATCACGCATGCAGACCCGACCTTAATTGTCAAACATCAAGTTGTTTATAGAAATATCAATTGGTGACGGCTTCAAAAGTGCTTGGGTGAGTTGTAATGACGCATCCAAATGTGCAATTGCATCGTAATTCCAGTTACGACACTTACGAGCAAGAAAATAATGATAATAACTTAACTGTCAGCTTTGACCTGTCAGAGGAAAAGTGGGAGCTAGCGACAATAAAAATGCCTCATATCAGTAGAAGCTTTCATGATAGTACCAAAAAAAAAGTGAACCCCAGAACTTTCCTTCCGGGGAAAATAGTGTTGAGAAAAGCCTTGGAAAATACGATGAATCCTCAAGACGGGAAGCTACGCAAAAATTTGGAAGGACCATACAACATCATTGCAGCTACGGGAGCGGGGTCATACCATTTAAAGGACTCACATGACAAGGAACTCCAATGGCTTTGCAATGCTATGAATCTCTTGATGTTCTATTAGTAGAAAATGTTTTCATTGATCTACCAATGCAAGTGGTAGGACAATAGATTTTCTTTCAGTTATTTCCTATGAATAATAAATTATCATCTTCTCCAAAATAAGCCTCTACCATTGTTTTCTTCAAAAGTTTTTCCAAGAGAGTTTGGAAGGCCAGATTGGCCCATGCCAAAAAAAGTCCTAGGGACTTCCCAAGAAAACTTGGGTTTATCTTCAAAAATCCCAAGGGTTCCACCAAGAGAGGTTTGGCTGGCCAAATAGGCCCAAGCAAAAAAATTCCTAGGAACTTCCCATGAAAACTTAGGTTTACATTCAAAAACCCAGGGGTTCCTCCAAGAGCGATTTGGCTTGCCGAATTGGCCCAATTCAAAATAGTCATAGGGACTTCCAAGGAAAACTTGGGTTGATCTTCAAAAACTCAAGGGGTTCCTTCAAGAGAGGTTTGGCTGCACTGACCAAGCCAAAAAAGACATATGGACTTTCCAATAACACATGAGTTTATCTTCCCCAAGGGTTCGTCCAATAGAGGTTTGGTAGGCTGAATTGGCCCAACCAAAAAAGTCCTAGGGATTTCTCAAGAAAACATGGGTTTATCTTCAAAAATCCGGGGGTTCCTTCAAGAGAGGTTTGGCTGGCCGGATTGTCCCAAGCCAAAAAGTCTTGGGGACTTGCCAACGAAAATTGGGTTTCTGTTCAAAAACCCCAGGGGTTCCTTTAAGAGAGGTTTGGCCGGCCAGATCGATCCAGGCCAAAAAAGTCCTAGCGACTTCCCATGAAAACTTAATTTATCTTCAAAAACACGAGTTCCTCCAAGAAAGGTTTGGCTGCACGGATTGGCCCAAAACAAAAAAAGTCATAGGGACTTCCTAAGAAAAATTGGGTTTATCTTAAAAATCCTAGGGGTTCCTATAAAAGAGGTTTGCCTGGCTGGATTTGTCCAAGCCAAAAAAATCTTAGGGACTTCCCAAGAACACTTGGGTTTATCTTGAAAAAAGTCTTAGGGACTTCAAGATTGGCCGCAGCCTTTGCTTCAATAATATCATCTTTGAGCTTGGCAATTAGGTTGGCCTTTAAATCCTATTCAACTTTGGCTTCATCCAAGGCATGGATTGACAAGGCAACCTTGCATTCGGCCGAGACAAGTTGACCGTTCAACTCACATACGAGATGGGAAACCTGAAAGACAAACAACACAAGAAATCAAAGAAAAGATAGCATGCAACAAATGAAAAGAGGATAAGGACAACATGTGAAGAACCATATCTGCGTTGTATATCGAGCCGAGGTATCTCTTAAGTCAGCCTTAGCTCTGGTGATCTACAGGGGACGTGAGCTCCAAAAGAGCAGAATCCACACCCTCATCCCTTATGGAGAAAGCATTGGTGAGAGGCTTTCCTGAAACAGTTGGCCAAAGGACCAAGGGATTGGCTCCTCTGGATTTGGAATATTGGGAATTTGATCCCTTAGAGACATCACTATCCAAATTCCTTACAACAACTTGCTTCCTCTTCTTTGAAGTAGGATTAGAGGGGACAATCTCATTGGGCCTCTTATTGGACCAGATAGGAGGATTAGCTAGAATTTCCTCTGCCACAACCTTAGGTTGAGAGGATGACTTGGGCAAAGGACTGGTCTGAGGAGTAGAGGGTTGGCGTAATCCAGCCCTAACTACTTCCCAAAAAAAATTACATAGTGAAGATGAAGTATAGACATGAGAACTTACAATAAGAATTGATGGAAGCGTGGTGGGAGATGATGGCAGGAATCTCCATGAGCTCTGACGACGATAGAGGAAGAGAGTAAGCGAAATAAGGGTTGACTTTGCACAGTTTATATCGACGGACTTAAAAACCTAATATGAGGTGGACCATCACCCGCTAAACCCAAAGAACCCATAAAGAACGGTTCACATTGTTGGTTGCTAAAACTAATTTTAGGCACACAGCGAAAGCTATCTAGGATCGTCTTAACATAGGTACAAATCAAAATTTTAACGAACGATGTCCGACAACCCATATGTAGTACTCCACGACCCAAGTATGTTTGCCTAGCATGCTTCTAAAAATTATTTTGTTACAAATAGTATTTTTAGCATGGTAAACAAACATATTAGATCTAGTTTTAATCTTAGTAAATAATCCTAACATGCTTCTCAGTTTATATCCGTACAAAATTAATTCTAGATCTAATCACACAATCATGGCATCAAGGAAGTTAGAGGTTAACCAACCCTCTTTGAAATCGAGGTCCTAAGTTTTCTTCTTTTCTTGAACACACGAACCACTGTCTTGGTCTCTACCAACTTGAAATGCCTACGTCGTTTCCTTGGTGTTCCCTTTAATCTCCTTGCGAACGAGAAAAACAAAGAATCACCGATTGGTGGTGAACCAAAAATAAATCACACGGCATTCTTGGGATTTCAAAACACGGCCATTTTTTTTTAAGCCTAGTGATCGCCAATTATTCAAAAGCCACAAAGTAGGTTTTCTTTTGATATCATAATCGGCGGCACATTGACTTGATCATGCTTCTCAAAGTTTTTTTTATCTTTTTTTTCATGACCTATGTATGTACGTGGTTGTATATATATATATATGCTATAAAAACAACTCCCATTATAATTTGGAGTTCCAATGTTATTGGAAGTAAATCAAAGAAAAATTCGAAACCCATTACATTTATAATAGGTGCCGATTTAACTCTTTGTTGGGCCGACCATGCCTTGTAGAATCCTTAAGAACTATCCAACTTTATTGGACTTCTAGGTTTCTCTCCGGCCCAATCATTCAAGAATTCAAGGTTCAAATATTATATTGATCTTTGCTCCATTCTTGACTTTAATTTCGAATATTTATTTCACAATCTAAATCGAAATTCTGAGACTTATTATTTTATCATAAATACACTTTCAAGAATTTTGTATATCTTGACAAAAATAATTTATCTTAGGGATATCGTTGAAAACCAAAATCCAATAAAATTATAGCTATTTGTTATACAAATTATATTCTTGTAATATCTCAACAACTATTGTGAAATGGTGAATTTTGTCGATCTTCTTTTAATTGGACAAGAGACTAAAATAGGGCTACCAAGGGGACTCCGCAGGACATACAAAATCTAGCCTCCTGAAATACTATTCTTTACCGCCAAGCCCTACGACTAGGAATAATATTTCAATCCAATGTTCATCTGACACTACTTGAACTATGGATGAACTCCCAGAGATGTACGATTCTTACATCGAGGCTTTTCTTATTAGAAACATTTCCCTCACTTGTGAGATGTGTACGAATATATCCTCTATGCAACACCCGGTAAGCTGGAGTGAGAGTTTGTGTACTATTAAACACTCCAAAGTCCATATTTCCCCTTAGCTCTCGGTTCCTTTGTGATATCCACTAAGCGTATTAGATTGACCTGTCGATCAATCTAAATATCAACGCTTGATCCATAAGGATCACTATGCATAGTTTATGGGTAGATTAATTTGAACCTCTCAAGTGGGTGCTTACACTTCCGTAACCCGAAAGTACATGAATTACTATATTGTAGGTGTGCTCCCACACCTTAGTGGCATACATCCAATCCATCGAGTATATTGACAATAGTGCGTGTCTCACTCATTGATGAATCAAAACGCACACGCTATAAGTGTGAAGGTATTGACCTACTCAAGATTAATAGATATCGTACTCCCTCAGCTATAGGATGAACAACTCATTGATAGTACTTTTCTGGTTGTTCTTTCCTATGTAAGTCCGTCAATGTATGTTACCTTACATACACTAGTGCACCAATCCAAGAATCCTCTCGAGTAGTCAAGACAAACCACTCTCATATTTGGAGATGGCCATGCACTACAACCTATTTCAATAAAGTGCCTAGCTTTGTTAATCAGGTTGTGACTAATTTATTTTGGATGTAATAGTGAATCTTGTGTCTATCTATACTCACACGTAAAGTGTATCTTAGTATCCAAGATTACTATAAAAAACATCCCTAGACATTGATGGAACATTCATACATAAATGAAATATTAAATAAAACATTTAAAACACAAATGCAACATTAAAATGTTTATCCATAAATTTCAGAACTATCATCAGATATGGTATATTTTTAGGACATAATCCCAACAATGATGACGTAAGTTCCCAAGGCATGCAAAAGCCCTATTGACTAAGAAGGCCGCCGCATGAAAAATCTAGAAAGGACGGCCTGACCTAGATGCGTATCATACACGTAGCAAGATCGGCCCACTCAATGAGGCTTGGATTGGATGAATCCTAGTCAAGGTTGGGGGGCAAAGACAACTTGGGTTGTCACGCCCCTCTCTCCTAAGGTATACCGAAGTGTACCTAAACCCATAAGAACGTGACCGGCAGGGGACCCCATCCCCTGAACCAACCCTTAATCCAATATACCTAAATCAATATATAAAATAGTAACAACTCCTGAAATAGAACATGGGCATAGTCTCTCCAGAATACCACATATATACACCTATCGAAAACATCGGAGTATCTATACAACAGCGGAAATAAGAAGACTTATCTACCCGAGATCAGACTGAGCAAATAACTAACATATATACAAATACAAAACCCCAAATCCTCAAAACTTGCTAAAGAAACAGCTCAAGGCTACACACCAGCTCATGCGTCCCGCCGCTGACCAGCGTCACCTAAATCCAACTCACCTGAAAGGGAAACAAGAAGAAGGGTGAGCCAAGAAGCTCAGTAGGGCATAGAAAGGGAACACCGATATCAAAAAAATAAGAAATCCAGGGATATGACGCATAATATGCAGCACAATAAATATACAATCATTGGCAATTCAACCAAGTAATATGGTAGCCGATAAGGCTATACAGCACCGTAACCACAAACACTAGTCTCCGGTAATCCATAATCCACCCCTGGACCCACCCTAATCCCCGTAGGGTGTCTCCCAGTCCAGGTCCACACCAAAACTGGATGAGGATCAGATATCCCAATAGCATATCCTACACAAGAGAGCGTCCCCTGTGATGCACCTCACCTCAGACGGTCTACAGGTACGTACCTGATTGATTGTATAATCCATAATAATTCGATATATTGGGCTCCTATATGGGCCCCACAGTGTACCTCAATCACCTCCAATCACCCCACTCCAAAAGACGTATCAACAATGATAATCAACATAGAATACGTATAAATTATATAAACAGGTCGTATTTCCACCCGTGGAAACCGACAGAACCACAATATAGTAAGAGTCCGTGAAACCGGAACCCTAAAATCACACGCAAGATACATAGAAAACCCCTACCTGAAAATCAGAAACTGAATACCATGCACGCGTCCCCAATAAACCCCTAACTCTGAAAGTCACCCTGCTTCAAATCTCAACCGAGATCACCGTCTACATCAAAAAACACATTATACGAAAATACAGTTAAAATACGTTCGGTCAACTATGGTCAATGGTCAAAGACAACGGTCAACGGGCAAACCGGATCAAATGGGTCAAAACGGGGTCAAACCGTGTGAAATGGATCAAAACCGGGTCAAATGGGTCAAAACCGGGTCAAACCAGGTGAAATGGGTCAAAACCGGGTTAAACCGGGTCAAATGGGTCAAACTGGGTTGAACCGGTCAACCGAGTCAACTCGGCCTGACTCGGTCAACTCGGCCGGAACCCATTGAACGTCACCGCCGGCGATCCGACCACCCAAACCTGCCAAATCTTATATAAAATTGAAGAGCTCGATGAAATGAACTCATAGGTACCTGAATCAAGCCAAACCGTAGCCGGAATCGGTCGGATCGACCAAAGAAAGTTCACGGTGGCCGGAACTTCAATCTCATATTTCTCCCAAACCGGAGCTCCGATCGACGTGATTCAAGTTGGGTTACACTCGTCTCGTCCGTATGCTTCTTTTGATACCAGCCTTGACCGTCACCGTCGCCGGAATCATGAAATCACAGTTGAACCCGTTTTAGAGAGAGAAAGAGGAGAGAGAGAGACAAAATCGTGAGAGAAGAGGGTATTTTTGCAATTTTTTTTATTTTCTTTAATTTTTCTTTTATACAATATTTTACTTTCAAAAACACCCATCTTTCAAAAACACCCCTAACTAAAATGTTCAAATTAACTTTAAAAATTTATAATAAATCCAATTTAAATCCAATTCGAGTAATTCTTGCGCCAATAATTTTATTTTTAAATCCCCCATTTATTAAAAAAAATTTCATAGTTTTATCTTGATTTAATTTTTATTCTCCCTAAATCCCGATTCACGATTATCGAGGTTCACTCCACCTCGATCAACGTGTCAAAATACCATAAACAGTGTATAATCGGGTCAGGATATTACATCCTCCCCCCTTAAGAAAATAATTTCGTCCCCGAAATTAAAATCGTACCTAGGTAGTGAATAACTCCGGAAATCTAGCTCGCATGTCAGACTCCAACTCCCAGGTCGCCTCCTCAGCACCATAGTGCTGCCATATCACCTTGACTAAGGGTATGGTCTTCGATCGTAGCTGTCTCTCCTGTCTATCCGCAATCCCAATAGGACGTGTCTCAAAAGTAGCATCCTCACCAATCTCCAAGGTAGACCAATCTAATATATGAGAAGGGTCCCTATGATATCTCCGTAACATAGACACATGAAACACACCATGTACCCCTGACAACTGTGGGGGTAAAGCTAATCGATAAGCTACTGTCCCCACTCTCTCCAAAATCTCAAATGGTCCTATAAACCTCGAAGCTAACTTCCCCGCTCTCCCAAATCTCTGTACCCCTCGCTTCGGACTAACCCTCAGAAACACGTGATCCCCCACCTGAAACTCTAGAGGTCTATGTCTCCTATCTGCGTAACTCTTCTGACGTGACTGAGCTGTCAGAAGTCGCCGCCGGATCACTATCACTACCTCAGTAGTCTGCTGCACCATCTCTGGACCCAATAATGGGCTGTCACCAACCTCTGACCAACATAATGGTGATTTACAAGGTCTCCCATATAATGCCTCATATGGTGCCATCTGTATACTGCTCTGGTAGCTATTATTATACACAAACTCCACCAGAGGAATATGAGTCTCCCAATCTCCTCGGAAGTCTACCACACAAGTCCGAAGCATATCCTCCAAAATCTGAATGGTACGCTCACTCTGCCCATCAGTCTGAGGATGAAAAGTTGTACCGAAGTTCAGTTTCATTCCTAGAACATCCTGAAAACTGCCCCAAAACCGTGAAGTAAATATGGGATCCCGATCAGACACAATACTCAATGGTACGCCATGCAGTCAGACTATCTCTCGTACATACAACCTGGTCAACGACTCTATCGAATCTGTCTGTCGAATAGGCATAAAATGAGCTGTCTTTGTCAACCGATCAACAACCACCCAAACCGCATCATGCCTCCGTAGAGTCATAGGTAAACTCATCACAAAATCCATAGTAAGATGCTCCCACTTCCACTCAGGTAATGGAAGCGGCTGTAACAATCCTGCGGGTAAGACATCGAGTCACGGTCTGTGCAACATCTCTCTTCATGCCACTCCACCAATACTGTCTCCGTAAATCTCGATACATCTTAGTAGCACCAGGATGCATTGTAAACTGTGAATGGTGTGCCTCCCGAAGTATCTCCTCTCGTAACTCGGTATCCTCTGGGACCACTAACCGGCCCCGGAATCTAACTCCACCATCGGTGCCTCTGACCCATCCCTCAATATCCTCAACGTCATCAAATAGTGTATCCCCCAGCTGTGCATCCAACACCTGCTGTACAAGTGTCGAACGAGCAATCAAACTCCGTAAACTCAATGAGTCTCCACACTCCTCCATATCCAGTCAATACTGACTAAGCGTATCCACTAACTCAAATTCACGGATAGCCAACCGAGTTACAACCAATCTCCTACTCAAGGCATTAGCCACCACATTGGCCTTGCCTGGATGATACTGTAAAGTAAAATCAAAGTCCTCAAGGTACTCCATCCATCTACGCTGTCTCTGGTTCAGATCTCTCAGAGTAAACAAATATCGGAGACTCCTATGATCTGAGAATACCTCGAATCTCTCTCCATAAAGATAATATCTCAACTGCTTTAATGCGAACACAACAACAGCTAACTCCAAATCATGCACCGGATAATTCCTCTCATGCGGCTTTAGTAGACGTGAAGCATACTCAACCACCCTGTCCTGCTGCATCAGCACACAACCCAATCCAACTCCTGAAGCATCATAATATACCTGATAACCAATATCTCTGTCTGGTATCACCAACATTGGTGGAGACGTGAGTCGAGTCTTTAACTCCAGAAAAGCTTGCTCACATTCGTCTGACCAGACAAACGGAGTATCCTTTCGGGTCAACTGCGTCATCGGCGCTGCAAGCCGCGAGAACCCCTCGATAAAACGTCGATAGCACCCTGCTAACCCCAAGAAACTACGCATTTCTCCTACATTCTTCGGTCTCCTCCAAGCTATCACTGCCTCCACCTTAGCTGGATCCACTGCTATCCCCTCCTGGGATATCACATGCCCTAAAAATTTCACCTGAGTCACCCAAAAATCACATTTGCTCAACTTGGCATATAATCTATGCTCCCTGAGCGTCTGCAGCACAATCCCCAAATGTCTAACATGCTCCTCCTTGGTGGTTGAATAAATCAATATGTCATCAATGAACACAATCACAAACTGATCCAGATATGGCCTGAATACCCTATGCATCAAATCCATAAACGCTGCAGGTGCATTGGTTAGCCCAAATGGCATAACCAAGTACTCATAATGGCCAAACCGTGTACGAAAAGCTATCTTCGGAATATCCTCCTCCCGGATCCTCAGCTGGTGATATCCCGACCTGAGATCAATCTTGGAGTAATAGTGGCTACCCCTCAATTGATCAAACAGATCATTAATCCTCGGTAATGGATATTTATTCTTCACTGTCACCCGATTCAGTTGTCGGTAATCCACACACATCCGCATCGTACCATCCTTCTTCTTCACAAACAGAACAGGTGCTCCCCAAGGTGAAGTACTCAGTCTAATAAAACCCAACTTCTGTGAACCTGTCAACTGAGCGTCTAACTCCTTCAGCTCTGCTGGTGCCATCCTGTACGGTGGTATAGAAATTGGATCTGTACCCGGATACAACTCAATCACAAAGTCAATCTCCCTCTGCGGTGGCAACCCCGGTAAATCATCAGGAAAAACATCCATATAGTAATCCACCACAGGTATAGGAGTCAAAGACTCCTCCCTAGACTCTGAGGTAATCAAACCTGCTACAATACAATCGGTGTACTGAGGATTATCTAAAAAATGTGGACACGGAAGAAGTCTCGTCCCACGAAATCTAACCCTCCACGCAGGTGTGGTCAGTGTAATCTTCCTCTCAGCACACTCTATAATTGCCTCATACTCAGTCAACCAATCCAATCCGAGAATAACATCAAAATCAGTAAATGGCATCACAAACAAATCTGCTCTAAACTCATGGTTTGTAAAACTAAATACACAGTCCCTACAGATACCACTAATCACGGTACCTGATCCTAGGGGCGAATCAACTATAAATCTCCTCGCCACTCCTGTAATCCCTAAACCCAATGCCTCCGCAAATGATGCAGAAATAAATGAATGCGTAGCACCAGTATCTAACAAGACACGTACCCAAAAACTGAATAAGAGAAACCTACCTCCCAAATGATCTCGCTCTGCTGGTACTGCATCAGGCCCGAGTGCATACACTCCACCTCTCTGGACCTACTGCTGCTGCTGAGCTAATGGTCTACCACGTCCTGCAGGACCTCTTGGTGCTGGAATCGGTGCTGGTGCTGGTGCTGGTGCTAGAGCCGGAGCTCTCTGACCTCGAGGTGCTGACGGAGCAGGTCCTCCACCTTGTGGGCAATCTCTCCGAGTATGTCCTGGCAAGCCACACTGAAAACATAACGGGGTGTTTACCATAGGACAATCCCAACGCATATGGCCCACATGACCACATGCATAGCAATGCTGGGGCTGCTGATCCCGTCTCAGAGCCTGACCCTGCTAATCCAATCTCTGCCTCTGCTGACCCTGTCTCTACCCCTGCTGACCCTGTCTAGGACCTCTGCTGTCCCTGGCTAGGTCCCCGATAACTCTGTCTCTGACTTTGAGAACTCTGCCCCTGACTCTGCTGCTGCACACGGGTATCAGTCCTCTGTCTGCGCTGACTACTCTCACCAGTAGTAGATGTAGAACTCTCAAGCTTCCTCTTATGAATCTCCCAATAATCCTTAATCTCCACTAAAGTCCTCTCAACTCCGAGTGTCTTATCAATACACTCGCGATAGGTGGTAATAGTCTGAGCCGCCAAGTGAGGTGAAATCTTTGGAGACAATCCTCTCCGAAATCTCAGTATCTTCTTTTCCTCAGTGGAAATATACTCCTCCCCATATCTCCCTAACTCCTCAAAGCGAGCCTGATACTGAGTCACTGTCATGTCTGGGGACTGAATCAACTCAAGGAACTCCTTAGCTTTAGCTACACACACTGTCTGTGGTACGTACTGTGCCAGAAAAACTGTCTCAAACTCCGCCCATGGCATACCCTCTCTGCCCCTACTAACTGTCATCACCTCCCACCATGTAAAAGCATCACCCTCTAAAAACTCTACAGCCAATAAAGGTCTCCTCTCCTCAGGAATCCGCAAGGAAGTCATCTTCCTGCGTAGCTGGCGAAGCCACTCCTCTGCTGCCACAGGATCTATCACTCCCCTATAAACTGGAGGGTTCGTCTTTCGTAACTCAACTAGCTCCTTGATCGAAGTATCAATCGCCAAAGGAGCTGCCTGCGCCTCAATAATCTGTCCTGCACCCTCCTGTAACCCACCTAAAATAGGAACATGTGCTAGAACCTCAGCAGGAGCCTGTAATGCAGCTGGGGCTGGAGCGGCAATCTGTGTCACAAGTCCAGTAACAGTCTGCCCAAGTACTCGCACCAACTCAGTAACATCACGGACCTCCTGCCGTAAAGTAGTCACTACTGCCTCTACCCCCTGTGGTGCTGGTTGTACCGGTGGTACCTCCCCAATATCATCTACTGGAGCTACATACGCTCCTCGCCTGCCCCCGCCCCTCCCATGTCTCACACCCCTACCACTTCTCGCACCCCTACCTCTTCGTCCCTGCCCACGCTCCAATGGAACCACCTCGGGCATACCCGCCTCATCTACCCCCTGAGGCTCATCCGCCTCATGTCGTCCCCTACCCCCTCCATGTCCTCGCACCCGAGTATTACGTGTGTCAACCATATCTACAAAATGTAACACACGTATACATAAATCTAAAAGCAAGAAACACAAAAATAAAAACTCACCAGGTCAGCCGGGAAGCGCATGATGTGTAGCCAACAACAAAACTTAGGTAGTCTAACCCCATAAGTATCTAAACCTACAGCTCCGATACCAAACTGTCACGTCCCTCTCTCCTAAGGTATACCGAAGTGTACCTAAACCCATAAGAACGTGACCGGCAGGGGACCCCATCCCCTGAACCAACCCTTAATCCAATATACCTAAATCAATATATAAAATATATAAAATAGTAACAACTCCTGAAATAGAACATGGGCATAGTCTCTCCAGAATACCACATATATACACCTATCGAAAACATCGAAGTATCTATACAACAGTGGAAATAAGAAGACTTATCTACCCGAGATCAGACTGAGCAAATAAGTATCATATATACAAATACAAAACCCCAAATCCTCAAAACTTGCTAAAGAAATTGCTCAAGGCTACACACCAGCTCATGCGTCCCGCCGCTGACCAGCGTCACCTAAATCCAACTCACCTGAAAGGGAAACAAGAAGAGGGGTGAGCCAAGAAGCTCAGTAGGGCATAGAAAGGGAACACCGATATCAAAAAAATAAGAAATCCAGGGATATGACGTATAATATGCAGCACAATAAATATACAATCATTGGCAATTCAACCAAGTAACATGGTAGCCGATAAGGCTATACAGCACCGTAACGACAAACACTAGTCTCTGGTAATCCATAATCCATAATCCACCCCTAGACCCACCCTAATCCCCATAGGGTGTCTCCCAGTCCAGGTCCACACCAAAACTGGATGAGGATCGGATATCCCGATAGCATAGCCTACACCAGAGAGCGTCCCCTGTGATGCACCTCACCTCAAACGGTCTACAGGTACGTACCCGATTGATTGTATAATCCATAATAATCCGATATATTGGGCTCCTATATGGGCCCCACAGTGTACCTCAATCACCTCCAATCACCCCACTCCCAAAGACGTACCAACAATGATAATCAACATAGAATACGTATAAATTATATAAATAGGTCGTATTTCCACCCGCGGAAACCGACAGAACCACAATATAGTAAGAGTCCGTGAAACCGGAACCCTAAAATCACACGTAAGATACATAGAAAACCCCTACCTGAAAATCAGAAACCGAATACCACGTACGCGTCTCCAATAAACCCCTAACTCTGAAAGTCAACATGCTTCAAATCTCAGCCGGGATCACCGTCTACATCGAAAAACACATTATACGAAAATACAGTTAAAATACGTTTGGTCAACTATGGTCACCGGGTCAAACCTGGTGAACTGGATCAAAATCGGGTCAAATGGATCAAAACCGGGTCAAACAAGGTGAAATGGGTCAAAACCGGGTTAAACCGGGTCAAACTGGGTTGAACCGGTCAACACATCAGTCAATCGAGTCAACTCGGCCGAAACCCATTGAACGTCACCGCCGACGATCCGGCCACCCAAACCTGCCAAATCTTATATCAAATTGAAGAGCTCGATGAAATGAACTCATAGGTACCTGAATCAAGCCAAACCGTCACTGGAATCGGCCGGATCGACCAAAGAAAGTTCACGGTGGCTGGAACTTCAATCTCAGATTTCTCCCAAACCAGAGCTCTGATCGACGTGATTCAAGTTGGTTACACTTGTCTCGTCCGTATGCTTCTTTTGATACCAGCCTTGACCGTCACCGTCGCCGGAATCATGAAATCACAGTTGAACCCGTTTTAGAGAGAGAGAGAGAGAAAATCGTGAGAGAAGAGGGTATTTTTTCAATTTTTTTATTTTTTTAATTTTCTTTAATTTTTCTTTGATACAATATTTTACTTTCAAAAACACTCATCTTTCAAAAACACCCCTAACTAAAATGTTCAAATTAACTTCAAAAATTTATAATAAATCCAATTTAAATCCAATTCGAGTAATTCTTGTGCCAATAATTTTCTTTTTAAATCCCCCATTTATTAAAAATATTTTCATAGTTTTATATTGATTTAATTTTTATTCTCCCTAAATCCCGATTCACGATTACCGAGGTTCACTCCACCTCGATCAACGTGTCAAAATACCATAAACAGTGTTTAATCGGGTCAGGATATTACATGGGTACTCTCTTTCCCATCACCAAGAGGTTATGGGTTCTATGAGGGAGGCGAGGATTAGATCCTAAAATAAATACGTGAGGATTGAGGCCCAAATCGCACAATAAGTTGGGTGCGGTGGTAGGGGTAGGCCAAAAAAATTCCCCCACCAATTAAAAGGTGCCTTTTTAATGTGGGAGATTTTTTTCTACCGTCCAACCCACACTCAAGAATTGGGCTTAGCCCAGGTTTTTATTTATTTCAGGATCTAATTCCCGAATCCCTCATTGCTAGAACCCACGACTTCCTGGTGATGGGAGAGTGAGTATCCTAGTTACCACTCAACCTAGATGGTATAAACAATGTAAATCAGATATAGATATAACAAGTACAACATAAATTATGTAACAATTTTGATGCTATAAATAAGAGTATGACTATCTCCACCCCACTATTTATTAACGGCACCCTAATTTCTCACCAAAAAACACAATCTTACCACACCCCATTTATCCGTACCATGAAGCCTCAAATCCTCTCAAACATCGCTTCTCTGTTTTCCTTCAATCACCAGAAACCCAAACCCTTGTTTCGTCTTCGTCTGCAATGGAAACGTCGACAACAGAAGGAGAAGGAGGTGGTCCGGCAGAGGTGAGCGAATTCAGGAAGGTTGGCCCAAACTCTCGTTTCATCACATGCTCGAGCTCGCTCAGGGAGTAAGATGAAGCCATCATCTTCATCACGTAGCCAAGCTCTGACAACGAGATCTTGCAGTAGTCGTTGGCATCAAATCGACTGAAAACCTTCTCAAGCTCTTCCACGTTAGGGAGTTAAGATTTCTTATTGGAATCAAAGTCAGTGATTTATGCAGGCCATCGAAAACCAGATCCAACAACGATGTAAGGTCACGACCATTTGTAGGCTTATCTTTTTCTCATCTATGAACGCATCTAAGGAAACCCATTTGGCTTCATGAATTGAGAGGACTTGAAAGGTTGTTTTCTGTATAAGATTTGAGCAAGAGTTGGGGAACTCATACCAGTCGGCATTAAGAAGGTGTGGATGGATTCGGTGTAGTTTTGAGGGAGTTACAGAACAAGAAAGGCGGCACCTGTAAGTCGTAGATCTAGGGTTTGGACTGGGGTGCAGTTTGTGTTTTTACTCCAAAACAGAAAAAATGGTGCACTACATAATCTTATGTTTTTAAGTGGGGTGTATTGAGAATGAGTTGTAGCAAATTTTGGGGTACATATAGTCCTACTCATAAACAATGTAAATCAGATATAGCCATGGTTGTCAAAATCTCGATTTTGATCGTAAAATCGTACCATCTTACGATCTTAGGTAACCAAAACGATTCGAATCAATGTAAAATCTCAAAATTGATAAAATCCATAAATCTTACCTTACGATTTTACCCGATCTTACCGATTTTAACCTTAATAGACATATGGAATCATGGGCTTATGGGTATGGAGTCATGGGCTCATGGGTTGTGGTCTACTAATCATGTGCTTATGTTTCTAATCCTAGTTTTTGTTGAAAAATTGGTTCTAATTTATTAACATGATATAATTGTGCACAATTATTGTGTTTGTTTTTCATAGTTCTCTGGAGGTCTTAAAAAATTACAATTTTATGAAATATTAACATATATATAAATAAATAATAATCACATTTTTGAACTTTTTATTACCTATAAACTATAGTATATTATATCATGTAATTATATTATTTTACATTTATTTTTTAAATTTTATAAAATCTTACGATTTCACGATTCGATTTTGCATGCCTTCCACCGATCTTATATAAGATCCCGATTTTGACAACCTTGGATATAGCTATAATGAACCAATATGCTCTGTTGTAATCAATGTTTAAAACTATTAATATTATATATGACACTTATTATACATAAACTACAATAATAATCAAACAATTGATAAGTGAATGCTAATGTCCTTAAGGTGAATTTGTCCTAGTCACTTAGTGTCTGCATTTTTCAGGCAAGCACCTCCCAAGATACAATGCTCCTTTTCTGTAGGTAAGTGACACTATAATACCAAATAGCTCTTTCAAACCAAGATATGAAAGTACTCTCAGACTCATGAACAAAGGATAAAAAGAAGAGAAAATTTTTTTCTAGGTGTATTTCAACTCTACAGCCAAGCTCTTTATTTATAGTAGAGCTTAGCAACCAAATGATCCAAAAAATCAGTGATATTGGACTAATTTTTGGGACTTAATTTTTGACCAGAGAGATACCATCAGCAACCCACATATTTTTGGGACTGAATTTTTCTTGTGTTTATTTGTTTGATTCTATTTTTGTAAAAAAGGTTCAATTTTACACCTATTTTAGATTTTTACTTAAACTAAAGTCATGTCAGCAAATTAGATCCATGTCAGCATGTTTTAACGGAAAATGGGCCTAAAGGGCTAACATGGTCCACTGTCCAAAGTATAAGGGCTTCTTTGATATGAAAATAAGTTGAGCGGCTAAGTTGGCCCACTTTTGAAAGTACAGGGGTTTTATCATTACTTGTCCCAAAAATGTTCGATTAATTTGGTTGTGGACCGAAAACCCTATAGGTCGACCCATTTCCGAGGGACCAATAATAGGTGACTCACAATTTAGAGGGTTAATTTAAGGGTAAATGATACATTTGGTCCCTCACGGATGGGTTGTGTAACGACTCAGTCCCTCATGTTTCAAACGTAATGATTTGGTCACTGGTCTTTGTGACGTGTAACACAGTCAGTTTTCATGCAAATCCGGTCAGTCAAATTGTTGACCTGTCATAAAAAGTCAAAAATACTAATTTTTTAAATTAATATTTGGCTACGTGGAATAGGACGACAGAGGAAAAATGGTGCTTGATACGGAAACTACACAATGATCACATTTATTCTCTGAATGTTTTCTAGCTCCCTCATGGTGGAGCGGTTTCGTCGAAAAAGAAGTTTATGTTCACTGCTCACAGAGGACAATGTTGTGGTCTCGACGTGCGGGAGCTCTAATGGAGGACTTTGTGTTGATTCGCAAAAGATTTTGGATCTTGACATGCGAGAGCTCTTTTCTTTCTTCCATGATAGTAGATCTGGATCTATGTTATGGTTTCAGTATGAGGTTTGAGTTTCTCTTGATGTTAGAAACTTTTCAGCATTTGAGAATATTAGAGAGAGGAGAGAAACTAAATCAAACTTAATCCCTCAACCACTGTATGAACAGATCATAGTGCTCAATCGAAGATGATGTAGAAGAAAACTAGAATGGTTGACTAAAGTGTCATGCGTGTGTATTTTCCAACAAAAATTAAATCCATAAAATTTCCATATATGCAAATAATTTGTAAAAAAATGATTTTTCTTTTACTTTTGGTTGCCACCTCTACGCATTGATTGATGGAACTAGTGGAAAATGTGACCGTCTTACACGTCACAAATACCGGTGACCAAATCGTTACGTTTGAAACGTAATCCATGAGGGACCAAATATATCCATTAACCCGTTAATTTAAACCCCGGTTTTTTGGAAAACTAACACCTTTAAAAACCAAATTCAAAAAACTAGCACTCTTTTTTAAAAATTGGAAAAGTAACACTCTTTTCAAAGAAATTGTCATAAATACCCTTATTACATTGAAACGATATCGATTTCGTTCAAAAGCTTTCTTATCCCTTCCCGCGACGTCTCCTTTCACCTAGTTATTCTTTCTGCTTCCTTGAGACCATTTTCTTCGTCTTCGACGCTATGCTACTGTTCTGATAGTTTTCAGCCTCAAAGACGCCGTTATCTATGATTTTTGCCTCATTCGACCGCCCCTGTGCACCTAGTACTTCATGGGTATGTATTATTTAATGTTGTATTTGTGGTTCGAGTAAGCAGTGCTTAGGGTTTGAGTTTTTCATTCTAGCAGGTTATTTGTTGATTCAAGTAGGTTATTAGGGTTTGAGTAGGTTATTTGTTGTTCGAGTTTCAACTTTATACAAAGGTTCGAGTATTTTGTGTCGTTGTTCGAGTATTTTGTGTTGTTGTTCAAGAATTTTGTATTGTTGTTCGTGTATTTTAAGTTTATCTGTTCGAGTATTTATAATTTATTGTTCGAGTATTTGCGTTTATCTGTTCGAGTAATTAAGTTTAGTTGTTCGAGTGGGTTCAAGTGGTTGATCTATGTTGTTTGAGTATATTTTGTCTATTATTCGAGTAATTTAAGTTTTCTTCAATTGTCGCATGCAAACTATCTGATAAGTAAGGACCAACATTTCCCTGCCAGGGTCACCACATTTTCAAACATATCAATTGTTACCACTTCAATTAAATTGAAGTTGAATGAGAAGCAACTGGAGGTTTTTAGGCAATCATGCTTTGGGATAATGTTGGATGTATGTACATGATATCAGTTGTTCAGCACAACTGATACACCAGCTTCTACTATGTCAATTATTTCTCCACATGGTGATTTTGGTGAAAGATTGCACTTCAAGATTGGTGGAAAGAAGTGCACATTTGGTATTGAAGATTTTTTTATTATTACCGGACTATTATGTACAGAATCTGTGCCCCTTATGTCAAGTCTGGTTGATACGTCTGTTAATAGGTTGAAGACACTGTATTTTCAAGAAATAGAACGAAAGGCCAAGGGAAAGGGAAAGGCAACCAATGTAAGCAGAGTTGAGCTATAGGAGGCATTTGATAAATGTGATAATGCCGAGGATGCTTTGAAGTTAGGATTGGTCTATTTTGTTGAGTCAGTCTTGATGCCTAGGGAGAGAAGAAATGTCATAAATCTTCAGTGGCTCCAATTAGTGGATGATTTGGATGCCTTCAACAAATATCCATGAGGCAGTGTTTGCTATAAACGTATTGCTAACTCTCTTGCAGCTGTCATGGTTGGACGGGCTAAAAAATACATGAATAAGGGTAAAGCAAAGGAGGCCTACAACCTCATTGGATTTCCAATAGTACTCTAGGTAAAAAAATATATCATTAGGTTTGTTTTGTATGAAATGGATTGTTCCCTTTCTTATTTATTGTAATAATATGTGAGTATTTCCTTTGATTATTTGCAACTTTGGGCTTATGAAGTGGTCCCCATTATAGGCTAGGCCACCAAATGCGATGAAAGACAACCCAGAATATTAAATTACTCAAGGAATGAAACTCCTAATTCAGATGACATTGTGTCTGACGTTTTTGAACTGATAAAGGTTAGTGAAGTTAAAGCATTTAATTGTTCGAGTTCTTTGTCTTATTTGTTCGAGTATTTCTATTATCTGTGTTTATTGTTCAAGTATCTTGAGTTAATTGAGTTTTTCGTTCAAGTATTTATGATTTGTTGTTCGAGTATTTGAGTAAGTTGAGTTTTCCGTTCGAGTAGTTATAGTTTGTTGTTCAAGTAATTTGAGTTTAAGGTACGAGTGTTTAGGGTTCTTATGTTCGAGTATTTTGTTTGTCTGTTCGAGTATTTAGGATTCGTTGTTCAAGTACTTTCACTAAACACTTTGTATTTTACAAACAGTTGGAGGTTCATCAAGTACTAATACCAACAGAGACTGAGATGGAGAAGGATTATGTTAGGGCTATTATGAAGAAGATTAAGAGCAGAGAAATCAATGAGGAAGGGAATCAAGAGAAGTTGAAGAAGAGAAAAAGAGAAGGAATGATCACATTGAACATGATGAAGAAAAAATGAGAAAAGAGAAAAGAACAAAGAGAAGGAATTATCGCATTAAACATGCAGAAAATGAAGAAGAAGAATATGACGATGAAATTGAATCTGGAAGTATGACAAGGAAAGAAGTATTGAAGGCTAAGGTTGATACCATAGGGTAGAAGTTGGCAGAGCATGCTACTCAACTTTTGGAACTGAAAAAAGAAATTGACTAAGGTATTGTCGGGTTTTTGGAGACTTCAAAAGTAATTTATGAAGGTGTTGTAGAGTTGAATGCTACTTGGGAGAAAAAATTGGTAGAGGTAAGAGCTGTAGAGGAGCTCACAGTTTCACCTGTGAAGAATGAGAGTGATAAGGAGGGAAAGATAGTTTCCCCTATAAAGAAAAATATACCTAATGATGATATTGACATGGTCGAGGATCAGGAGTTAGTTGCTCGATTGATGGAGCTTACACAACAAATTATTGAATAGCTGAAGCCAGACAAAAGTACAATTGAAGTTGAAGAGATTCCAAAAGGCAACTTTACATTTAAACGGAGAGTAAGAAGAGGTTCCACTGCGAAATGTGGAAGGATCACTACTCCATCATATCATCATCGTCCACAGGAGACAACCACCAACACCAACAAAGATCTTTCTGGTCCGTGGCCAATAAATTTGAAGAGGTTGTATTCAGCTAATTTGAGAGCTGGAATGGAATCATGGATCAGAAACAGGGCTGAGGATACAACTTATATATTGGTGGGTGGAATGAAGCTTGACAAAAGTTGGTTTATCCAAGCAGTGTCAGAGGAATACTGATTGATAGACAATGTAACATATATATGAAACCCTTTTAAATAAATATTGGTTTGCTACTAGTTATTTAGATATATCTTTTTTTTTGTAGCATATGAACGTAGCAATGTACCTCCTTATGAATAGGATCAAGCAATACAATGCCATTTTCAAGAAGAAGGTTATGCTGCTGGACACTCTATTAACTGTAAGCATTTAACTTTTTTTTTGTTCGAGTATGGAAATTTTTATTTTCGAGTTGTTTAGTAATTTGTTCGAGTATTTTAGTAATCTGTTCGAGTAGTTTATTAACCTGCTCGAGTAGTTTATTAAACTGTTCGAGTATATATCTTTATTCTTGGCTCGAGTATTTTAGTAACCTGTTCGAATATATATCTTCATTTTATAGGTATCAATTGAATCCCATTTTGATGATTTCATTAAGGATCCTGATACTGTTGGGTGTTGGGACAAACATGATGTTTTTGATAACTATATTCATGGAAAAAATCCTGAAGGTTCCATACCATGGAATGGTGTAGAGTATATGTATCTTCCAATGAATTGGAGAAATACTCATTGGGTTGCAATTGAGATAGAAGTAGAGAATAAATGGATCAATGTCTATGATCCCAAAATTTCAATCACCAACAAGGAGGACTACGTGAATCATATGAAGCCCTTAAGCACAATGTTGCTCTACATCCTTCGGTTGGCTGGCTTGGATACAGAACTAACCCCATGGCATGTTCATAGATTGCATGATGTTCCACAGCAAGAGACCGGGTAAATGTTTCAGGTGTTTATTGTTGTTAATTAAGGGAAAAAAATATAGAATTTTTTTTACATGTATGCTATCTTTTTTATAGGGGAGATTGTGGGATGTTTGTAATCAAATTTATAGAGGTCTTAAGCGCGGGAATACCAGTAAAACTTATTGAGCAGAAGGACATCATGTTCTATAGGAGGAAGTTTGCAATCGAGTCATACGGACAACAATATTAAAGTTAATTATAGAACAGTAAATTATATAAATGATTACAAAAAATTTGTCCTTGTTGAGATATATGAATATATATGTTCGAGTAATACATTATTGTGTTCGAGTAAATAGAGTGATTGTTTGAGTAAATCATTATGACTGTTCGAGTAATAAAACATTATTTGTTCGAGTAAATCGTTGTGACAGTGCGAGTAATAAAACATTATTTGTTTGAGTAAATCTTTGTGACTGTTCGAGGAATAAAACATTACCTGTTCGAGTAATACATTGTTGTGTTCCCTAAATAAGCATTATCTATGATTGTTCAAGTAATAAAACATTTTATGTTCGAGTAATACATTATTATGTTCGAGTAATAAAACATTATCTGTTTGAGTAATAAAACATTATTTGTTTGAGTAAATCATTATGATTGTTAGAGTGATACAACAAATCGATGCTCAATTAATTCACCACCATTAAAAAAAACTCATAACAGTATTGATGCAATAGATAAACCATGTTCTCCATCTATGATGTTGGGTGCAATGCGATTGACTCCTTGCATGTTTGACGATTATAACCTCGCTGTCAACACCGGGAACATATCCTGACTACTATAGTTTCGCTAGAAGATGGGATCCTTTGTTGCCTTGGCCTCCTCCCTTGATGTCTAGTAGCAGACTGGAGCAATACGTTGTCCTAACAAACTTTGCGCTGATCCTCAATAGGTACTGAGTTTATAGGTTCAATGTAAGCTAACAATATGACTTCGTTTGTATAGTACAGAGAACACAGAATAAACAGATATGTTCTGAACTTGGCATGCACCCAATGTGTGTACACATGGATGTTGGTCAAGATCAAACACCCGGCAGGTACATGTCTTGTTTTGCATAGCGACCTGTGCATCTTGATCACCATCTCATACATAATACTCACTATGGCTTATCGGTTGAACATCTAGACACTACAACCTATTGCTTCTCTTTCTAACTTCCTTGTCACACTCGTAACATAGTGGAGACGTGACAGATGCTGCGTGATTACGACAATCACTAAATCATTTCTGAAGTTTGGCACGCAACTGTTCAACTAGCATTATAATTGGCAAACTTCGAGCATCTCGTAGTATAGCATTCAAGCACTACGCAATGATACTATATCTCCTATCAGAAGACAATGCTCTACACCACCTATGAAAACAAGTTTCAGCTAAATAAGCATAAGGTCTACCTCCATCAACGTAACACAACTGATTCATTAAATGCTTGAACTCATAAAATCAATATACCGTGGCAGCCTTAAGACATATAGGGAAGATAGATTCGTTGAACCCTTTCGCCTTTATGTTTTGTTTGATATGGACGATACATGCCCTATGAAATGAACCAGACAATGCAAGTGAAACGGCCCTCTCAATGCTAGCATTTCTGTCTAAAATGATACATAACCATGAAAAGTCTTCGAATGCAATGGCAACCCGTAATTTTTTTAAAAATCATTGCCAATATGCATTATTCTTAGAATTGCCAATGCCAAAAGCAACAGGATAAATTTGGTCATTTCTGTCCAAAGTAGTGGCAACAAAAAGTGTACCCAAATACTTACCCTTAAAATGGGTACCATCAACGACGATAACAGGGCGCATTGAACTGTGAAATCCACGTAAGCTTGCACCAATAGCCATGAAAAAATACTTGAATTGATTTTCATCATCATACTCAATATGAGTATTTGTGCCAGGGTTATTCATCTCCAATACAGCACAATAATAAGGTAAGTAAACAAATGATTCTTCTAGTGAACCACGAAGAGAATCAAGAGTACATTCTCTAGCCCTCCATGCCTTATCATAAGTAATATTACTCCATATTCTCTTCTCATATCCCGCATTATGTCCTCCGGGCGGTAAACACGCACAACACCTTCATATGTAGCTCTAATGCATTCACCAATCACCCTTTCTGATGCTTGTTTATGCCCATGATTCACAAATTGCAATGAACAGATGTGAGTATCATTGAATTGTTTCACCACAAAAAGTTCATTTTCTTTTAGCTTTATCCCTCTCATACGCCACTGGCATCCACCAACAACACACTCGACCACAAGTAATGACTTCGTTGACCTAGCCACTCGGAATTGAAAGTTCTTCTTCATAGCATAGAGGGATATATGCTTCTATAACACTTTCTTGTTTCTAAAAATCACCCCCACTTCAAACGTATCGGATGATTCGCTATTGAGGTCAATACTATTGCTTCCACTATATTGCCCAATCAGAAGGTTCTCACCCGTCCATGCATTGGGAGGATTAACTGCAACAACATCATCAACAACATCATCAACAACATCATTATGAGTATTAGAAGTGTATGGGTGCACTTCATCACCTACATCGACACCATATAATGGAGCTTCATCATCGTCATCATCATTAATATTATCTTCTCCACCCTGGCCTTCTACTATGTCATCAAAATTTTGTTCGAATTGGCTTAAACAAGGAAAATCAGCATTCCGAAATATGGCACGTCCAACAAAAGGTTGAGTTTTGGGAACATAACTTGCATATTGGGAATGAAACTGTTCGTGTTGATACTCTTTTGGTCTTATTGTTATACAAAGTGGAGTACTCGGTTTCCATGAAGCTTCAGGTCGTTGTGCATCATCATTCTGTCTTATGAAGAATCGCAAGTCATCGTCATTGTTAACAACCAACGGTTCCATTTGGAGATGTGTGTTATAAACAAATTTCATAACCACCTCATTCAAAGTGCGATCAATTCCTATAATCTTTTATATCTTCTCCAAAAATTCCTCATAGGAAATTGACTCATTGACTACTAAACATTTCCCAATACCACCAATGAATTTGTAAATTCCTCCTGAAAATTCCCAGTTTTCGCTGTATATAACAAAAATGTCAACAACACCCATTTTTATAAAAAAAATTGTAAATTTCAGTGAGAAACACTTTACAAATTTCAATCACTTGAACATATAGCATAATATACTCTAACATATAACATCAAATACTCGAACATATAGCATAATATACCCTAAACATATAACATCGAATAGTATACTCGAACATATAACATCGAATACTCGAACATATAGCATAATATACCCCAACATATATCATCAAATACTCAAATCGATAACATCAAATACTAGAATAGATAATATCATATACCCCAGCAGATAGCATAATATACCCCAACATATAACATCAAATACTCGAACATATAACATCAAATACTCGACCATATAGCATAATATACTCGAACAGATAGCATCAAATACTCGAACATATGGTATAGTTTACTCGAACATTACTACATTTTACTGGAACTGATAATTGTATGTGAGATAAATCAACTGAATATGTTGTGTCTAAGATTCAATGCAAGGTAAGAGTGTTCTAAACAAGCCTATATACAATGCGAATTTAATAAGCACTCATTTCGGGTTATAATGTTTATAGAGAGGAAGAATGCCGATAGAGATTATAATTGCTGATAAAGAGGAGAATGCCAACAATGCCCAAGCTATAATGAAAGGCAACTCGACCAAACCTCGTGAAGAAACATCTGCAAACTTGTTGCGGCAAAGATGACGGTGACAAATGTAAGGAATGGAGTTCGTGGTGTTGAATTTTTCTATCTTTGTGGTATGCGAGAAGGATATTTGAGTCAAAAAAAATGATAAAAATGTTATTTTTTCAGTTTTTAAAAAAGAGTGTTAGTTTTCTGAATTTGGTTTTAAAAAAAAATAAAAAAATAAAAACCCTTTAAACCCGGATAGGTGACTCACCATTGAACGAGTTCTCTCTTCAGAAACCATAGCGACTCGACTCCCATTCAAGCTTCAACAGAACCCGAGCATGAGAACCCTTCATCGCGTATTCTCGTCCGCCACAAAATTAACAGGGACTGAGGTATCTTGTAGACTCAACTCGGCAATCTACAATTCCTTGTTCCATTCGCCTACTCTTTCAAAACCCATCTCGACGAAGGCCCCCAAAAGCGGCGTCGATGAGTGGAACGATGCGTGGGAGACAGCTTGGCTCCCGGAGGACCTCAAGCCTAGTGTTCGAGCCCCGTGGGAGACTGACGTGAACTTTCCATCTGGAGAATCCGCTGCTGCGCTCTCATCTGAGGTCGACGCCGATACCAAGGCGTTTGTTGAGGACATGAACGAGAATTGGGATACCAGGCGAACTATGACGAAGAACAAACAACAGCCCGAGAAGGAAAAGAAGGGTATTGATAATGGGACGCTGTATAGCTTGGACAATATTAAGATGGATTATAGATTAAAGAAGCAGAGGATTCATGCGGGGTTGTGGGTGAAGGAGATTGAGAGGATGGAGGAGGCAAAATTTGAGAGTGGGGGAGATGATATTGAGAGATTGCTCGACAGTTGCTCCGAGTATGTTTGCTTCCCATCATTATTTGTGATTGATTTTGGTTTATGTAGTCTGTTTAGTTGGTTAGATTTGGTGCTACTTGATTTCATCTGAATGCTACTTTGAGTATTTTTTAATTGCCTGCTTTTGATAATGTCTGAATAAATGTGGAAAATTATTTGAGGAAAACTGTATGTGTTGTTAACATGTCAAAAGCTGTTCTGCCATTAGCTTAGAAAACAAAAATGGGAAAAGGAATCTGTTGGGGCATCGAGTAGGCAAACAGAAAACATAATTGCACCTTTCATTTCGCTTTTGATGATATCTATCTCATTTCATGGTAAATGCATGCGAGAATTTAAGTTGACACTGAGAAGTCATGTTTATAACATTTTGCAGTAATCTGTTTCTGGTTTCTCTTACGCTATGTTTGGTTAGTCGCGGGAAAGAGAATGGGAACGGGAACGGGAATGGGAACAGGAATGACAACGGGAATAGGTATACGAATTCCAATGATTCCGATGTTTGGTTGGTGAAGGAATTGTGGCAGGAACATTGAGGAATGAGAATGTGAATAACTGAGAAAAGACTATATTATCCCTTATAGCGTATTATACTTTAATGATAACTTTGTACTATATTTAGGAGGACAATACACTAATTTCATATTGGGCCCACAAAGGGGAGGACAGCATACAGTTATCTAATTGTTTTATATTTCATACATAATTAATTTTTTTAATTTTAAATATTATACCTCATTAAATGCCACTTTAGATCAAAATAAATAAAAACATCCTGCCACATTTTATCTCAAGCAAAGGTGTAAAATTGTAATTACACTACAAAACAAAAGCCCATTCCAGCCGGAATACAAAGTTCCTTAGCTAGAGGCCGGAACTTCAATTCCGGAAAGGAACGGAATTGGCCGTTCCATTCCAATGTAAAAACTATAACCAAACGCAAGAATTTGCTTTGGAACGGAATTGAGTGTTCCGGTTCCCGCCGGAATAGTGCAACCAAACATAGCATTAAGGTTCTTGCAATTTTTGTTAGGAGTTAGTTCCCACTGCCTCCCTCCAAATTCTTCCACAAATCAGTTCATTTGGAATTTGGTATATTGGGGATGATTAATTTTCTATTCATGCTATTATTTTGCAAGCCTTTGTTGCTAATTAGGTTTAGAGTCCATTCATTGTTAAATGTCCAAGCATCTGAACATTTCCAAGTACTAAAATTATTATGCCTTTTGATTTTATGATGCATCCATGATGTTAAGTGTTGCAATGCATTGAACACTAGCCATAAGTACAAATTCAGTTTTGACATATTTCATTTACCATGGTTTTACCCTTGATTTGATTTCTAGTAGGGAGAAGTTTTCTTGTATTTTTGTTCCTTTTCAAGGAGAAAGAGAAGGAAAATCTTTCCGGTCTACATCAAGGCAGTTCTTGAGAGGTGGTATGGATCTTTACCAGGACCTTAGAGTGTGGGAAAGATAGGGCCAGTGCCTCATGGCTATGAGCAATTTCCATACTTTGGGTTTTATCTACGCGGGTCTGGAGCTCATTTTTTCATAAAAGGTAAGTATTGGAGATGAAAGGGGGTTGAAGAGCCTTATTTCGAACATGGCCTTATACCAGGTGATTTCATTTGGTTTGGGATTGTAAGGGCCCTCACGGGATCCCGGAACCCTCATGTACACATGGTTAAGGACATCATATTTTTTTTTGAGGTTCACTAGCTCTAGGGCAATGATGGTTCTGACAGGCCAGAGATGACAAGAATTGGTCTTAGGAGGCTTGGCTCGATGATGAGTGATATATTGATTCGAGTTTTTGAAGTTTAACCTTTGAGAAAGAATAGGGGTAAATTTGATTTTTGGTACTAAGATTGATCTTAGCTATCAATAAAGAAGGTTAAATGTTATCTGGAACTTTGAAAGTTGATTACCAGCGTCACTAACCGATTTGTAATAGTCATGTGTACTTCTTTTAGGCCTAGGATCTAGGTTGGTGTTGAATTCTAAAACCTTCTTTTTTCTTTTATATTGAGTCTGGATAATCTTACTGGCTATTTATGACTTCTTTGAAAAACTAAAATTATATACTTCTTAGAAGGCAATATTTTTTTTCATGAGTTCAAAAAAAATAGTTTTTGCAATTTGTGTGTGTGCATGTGTTTCTTATTTTCTTTAGTTTTGTTTTTGTTCTCTCTTCTTGCGTGAAATGTAGATTTTTGCAGCCTTTTATTCATTATACTCTTCCTCTCTCCAGAATACTTTCGTCTGTTATCCTTTTCACAGGGAGTTTGTTGCAAACCAGTTAGTCAGTTACTCTCCATACAAGAAGTTGCACTGTATCTAATCATTGACTGCCTTGAATCTACTTCAATAGATTTTCCACTAATGGTTGCTTAAATGTCTCTCCCCTGTGATGTGCTTTGGAGAATTGAAGAAAGTTTGGAAATTTGCATTCTTCTAAAACAATAACTTCTGTGCACAAGGTTCCCGCAGTGGAGAGGCTGTAATAAAATTTATTGGTCCTGCAGACTTTTGTTAGTTAGTATTTGCATTTTTTACAGTATTTCTAGCATTATTATCTGTGAGACAAGTCTAGAAGGGGTTGTTTGCTAGGTTATAGGTGAATTTGCATGGTTTAACAGTTGAAAATTGCAGGATCTTTGACACATCCAATGATGATATGGACAAGGCAAAAGTCCCAAGCACTTCTGAGTTCAAAAACAAACCTGACGGATGGGAAACAACATCGAAGACACAAGACGGAAATGTATGGGATATGTCACAAAGAGAGGAAGACATTCTGCTCCAAGAATTTGATCGCCGAATTGCATATTCCAAATTTCAGGTGTGTATATCATCACACATGCTATCATATTTTTTATAGACTAGTTACATTGGTTTCATATTTTATTGTCAGGTTCATCATGGTTTTACGGTTTAATAGCAATCAGATAGTTAATTTTGAGCAGGAAGTAGGAAGAACCATAGAAGTTGTTTTGTTTGATGATAGACCACAGCAAATACCACACAAAAATAACGCAGCAAGTAACAGTGAGAAAGGGTGATAGCAACCAGAGATCTCTAGTTGTATTTGATTGAAAGGAAATAAAGAGAGCTGTCAAGGAATACAGGGATAAAACCTAAGTTTCGAGGAGTTAGGACCTCCAAAAGACAACATGTCTCCACTTAATTCCAGACTACTCACTACCACTACTGCTGCCAGACTATATACTCAGAGTTTGTTACAAAACAGAATATGCCAATAAAGGATTACAGGTGTCTTCATCAAGGCCCTACACTTGCTGTCCTCTGATGCCCTTGCCTTTTCGTTTATACCTGTGAATAATAAGCCTATCATTTGATTAATTGATTGTTGCCTGCATGAGGTAGAGCTTTCACACGTTTTGTGTTTTTTACTCTGAAGGGTGTGCATTAATTTCCATTATGAACCGTATTTTGTGCATGATGGCTCCAAAGATGAATGCTTGTATATGTTCCAATGTAGGATGTATTTGTCTGAATTAACCTTGAAGGACTAGATTCATAGGCTTATATATTCTTATTATTCTCTCTCTTTTGTCAACAATTTTTTCCTCACCTCCCTCTGCATATTTCTTTTATTTACTTGACTTCTTCTAAACTTGTTTTGCAGATTGCAAGTTTTATAAAGACTCATATATTTAGCCGGAGGAGACCAATTGATGGTTGGAAGTATATGATAGAGGAAATAGGGCCCAATGCCAGAAAAGGAAAGGGTGGTGTTTCAAGGTTACCAGCTCTATCTGATCCGGCAACTCAACCATTCAGGGAGGACAAGTCACCAAGTGACAGTAATCTCACACCTTTGAGAAGGAGATAATTATCTACATCTCTCTCATTTGTTTTTCAATTCCTGGAAGTAGACTATCCACATTATGTGGGAGTAATGTATGTGTACATTTTACTTGTTCCAATCCTGCCTACTGCAGGAGCCTTATGCATGAGTGTTGTTTAATTTTTTACATTATACAAGCCATGTTGGCTATCTGTTCAACCAATTCGAGGCTGCATGAGGAATTATGCGTGAGCAGGCAGAATATGTTTGTTTCTGGTGGCAAGGGTTATGGATAACATGGTTTAACTTTTGAGGCCCTCGCTCTCTCTCTCCTCTTCTTTCATGAAATGGTTGGTGCTTTATTTTCTAATTGAATTCTTGAGGTTTGTTACTGAAGAAATGGTTTAAGGGTGTAGACACAAAAAAATTTGCAGCCCAATTAAATAAAATAGTGGGCTCTAAATTAAAATAATTTATGAAGCCCAAAATATTGTTAAATGGATAAAATCTAAGATAAATACAAATCAAATCAAATTCAAATAAAATAAAATTAAAGGGATAATCATTGATTAAGTGATTTCTCTACAATACCCTTAATGTCAAGGGTTAAGGCCAAGGGTACATAAGTAAATTCCACTTCTCCCTTTGCCTATAAATACTAAGCTCATTTGGAAAAAAAAAAAGAGAAAGAAGAGGAGGAGTAGAGAGAAACTATCTAAAGACTCTCTCAAATTTCTTCTCTAAATCCGGAATTCTTAGAATTCCTTTAAGTCTCAAATCCAAGTCAAGTCCTGGAAGTGAAAAGTCCAAGTTCTTTAAATCTGGAATTCTCAGAATTCCTTCAAGTCTCAAGTCTAAGTCAAGTCCCGGAAGTGAAGTTCAAGTTCTCTAAATCCAGAATTCTTAGAATTCCATCAAGTCTCAAGTCCGATAATCAAATCCCAAATTCAAGTCCAACACTCAAATCCAACTGGATTTTATTACAAATTCGTAGAATTTGTTTGAAGCACTCAACTAAAAATCAGAAGATTTTGTATTCGTGTGGAATACGTCAAAAGGAGAGATCAAGTCCACTTTGATTTAAATATTTGTAATTTGTATCAAATTTTAAGTGTATTTTAATTTACACTGAGAAATTTGGTGTGTACAAATTTCTGGCACGCTCGGTGGGACACTCTTCTCCTCTTATCTTTCAGTTGAATTTATTAGATTCAATCTAAGTCAAAACTATGGAATCCACGATTCCTTCGAAGGAGATTGATGTCACTGATGACGTCTCTCACGCAACTCGTACGCGAGTTAAAGCCGGAGAATCACAATTGTTTTCTCCTCTTAAGAAATTCTCAAAAAAGGGTCAAAAGAAGTCTCATGTGAGTAAATCTATATCCAAATCCCTTCAAATCAAAGATGAAACAAAAGAGGCGGAATATGTATATTCTAGCTCCTCGGGTGATGAATCCGAGTCCAAACCTCATTCCGTGAAGTTGGCATCACGGAAGTGGTCTGATTACACCTCGTATTCGGAGTCTGAATCCGAATCCAAATCTCTCAAGTCAAAAGGAATGGAATATGTATATTCCAACCCCTCATATGAGGAATCCACATCACGGAAGTGGGATAATTACATCCCAACGTCGGAATCAGATATTCCTGTGCCGGTTATGATGACCGAGGCAACAAGTTCCGAAGATCAGGTGAAACAAATGAATGTCACCATTGATCAATTGACAAAGTCCTTAGAAGAGAAGGACAAACAAATTGCTGCACTCATAAACCGATTGGATTCCTTAGGACCAATCACGGAACCGAGCCGTGAAACCTTTGTTTCACGAGAAGGTAAAGCTCCAGAAAGTTCAAATTCTCTTAAAGCTCAACAAAAGCAAGAAGAGCAAGATCGCTTGACAGCACAAAATGCTCTCCGCGATTCGACCAACTTATCTGTTGCTTCACTCTCTGTGAATCAACTCCAAAACATGATCGTAGACACCATCCGAGCTCAGTATGGTGGAGCCCCACAATCATCTCTAGTGTATGCAAAGCCATATAGTCGCCGGATTGATGAAATCCGCATGCCATGGGGTTATCAACCCCCTAAGTTCCAACAATTTGATGGGAAGGGCAACCCAAAGCAACATGTTGCTCATTTCATCGAAACTTGCAATAATGCGGGTACATTTGGTGATTCCATGGTGAAACAATTCGTGCGTTCCCTAAAAGGAGCTGCATTTGAATGGTATACTGACCTTCCAGCTGGTTTTATTGAAGGTTGGGATCAACTTGAGCGTGAGTTTCTAACTCGCTTTTATAGCACCCGACGGACAGTTAGCCTCCCGGAACTCGCAAGAATGAGGCAGAATAAAGAAGAAGCTGTGGTCGAGTATATTGAACGTTGGAGGAACCTTGTCCTAAATTGCAAGGAACGTATAAGCGAAAGTTCCTCCATCGATATGTGTGTTCAAGGAATGCATTGGGGGTTACTTTACAATCTTCAAGCTAATATGCCACATTCCTTCGAGGAACTTGCAACCCGAGCTCATGACTTGGAAATCCAAATAGCAAGGCATGGAAGCCATTTGCCAAGTGACCCTCGAGAATTAAAGAAAGAAGTGAAAAAGGATTCAAAGCCTTCACGGACTAAAGAATCCATGGCTGTTACTACTGACCCAGTTAAGATTTCTACACAGAAATCTAAATCTAAATTCGAGTCCAAGACTCGTAAAGATCAAACTCAAGTCAAGGAGCGACCAACCTTGAAACAAATGCAAGAGAAGGAATACCCATTTGCGGATTCCGAAGTGTCTGGGATTCTAGACCAATTACTTGAACAGAAGCTCATAGAGCTTCCTACTTCAAAGCGGCCGGAAGAAATTGGCCAAACTGATAATCCTAAGTACTGCAAGTATCATCGGATCATTGGTCATCCGATTGAGAAATGTTTTGTCTTCAAAGACATAATCATGCGGTTGAATAGGGAAAACAAGATCGATCTCGATCTTACTGACAATGTTGAGGTCAATTGCGGAATGGTGGCTTTTGGGTCATTTGACCCCATTCCAATATCAATGGAAGCTCAAACGATGCCCTCGTCCATAACTAACGAGGAATCATCAAATATAGAACTGACTGCTGAGCTTCCTGAAGGAGCTGTAAGAGTCCAGTTCATTGTAGATGGAGAAGCCACCACTGTCTATGCATATCCCGGAATGCCGAGGCCACAAGCTCCAAATAGGCCAACGTTATATGAAATCATGACGGATGATCTGGATGTGTGGGATTCACCACCAGAAATGTATGATTCATCTTCTGAAAGTGAAGATGAAGGTTGGATAGAGGTGAAAAGTAAAAGACAATACTCTTCACCAATCCGGTCTCTTCCAAGTCCAATACCTATTCTCGGAAGGAGAGAAAATAAAAAATCTCGGTCTAAGAATCGATTAAGAAGAAATCGAAGAAAGACACATGTTGAGGTTGAGAATGAAAGCACTCATTCAACTCCCCGAAAGAAAGTAACTCTTAAGGAGTACTTTCCGAAAGATTACTTTCTAGATGAACATATGACATCATATGTGATCAGTGCAATAGACTCTAAAGAGTCACATGAAGAAAGAGATGGTTCTAAGATGGAAGCCTCAAGCATTGAGAAGAAAGGAGTTGTTATTTCACTCCAAGAAATTCCCTCTGACATGAACATCTCGGAAGTCCTTGAACTCCCAATAGATACTCGTTTGGCGCTAGTTCAAACACTGCTCAATCCGGAAGAATACAAAGGGAAAATATTTTCCCAAATAAGAAAAGTTAGTCCCGGTGATTGTATGGCAACAATTACCTTTACGGACGATGACTTACAGCTTGGGACGAGACTTCACAACAGGCCACTTTATGTTAGTGGAATTATTCGAGAACACAAAATATCTCGAATCCTCATTGACTGTGGATCTGCTGTAAATATTATGCCGATTCATACAATGAGAAAGATTGGAATCTCAGTGAATGAGCTTTCTAAAAGCAAACTCACAATCCAAGGTTTCAATCAAAAAGGACAACGTGCCATTGGCACAGTCCGGTTAAAGATTGAGATGGATGATTTGATATCATCAGCTTTATTTCATGTAATCGACTCCAAAACATCCTATGAATTACTTTTGGGACGTGTTTGGTTACATGAAAATGGAGTAATTCCTTCAACATGGCACCAATGCTTCAAGTACAGTCGAAATGGCAAGGAAAAATGCATTGTAGCCGAATCAAAGCCATTCGCAAGTGAAGAATCTCATTTTGCGGATGCAAAATTTTACCAAAAGGAAGATATGCCCCAAGAAGCCCTTCCAGTGTTGATTCCGGAATCAAAAAATGACGTAAAAGATGACTCAATTGAGGACATCTTATCAAGAACCTTTGTAAAGGAATCATCAAAAATTGAGTTGTCAAAGAGAGATGTTGACATTCTCAAGGAAGACCTAATCCTTCCGATTCCTTCTATTGGGAAAATTGTGGACTTAAATTCTATACAAGAAAATGCCGAGGAAGCTGAGCTTCCTAAAACTTTGGGAAACCACTCAAATGGGTGGTTTGATCCACGTGTAAAGAAGCTCATGGAGAACGCTGGATACGGAAAAGGGAAGCCATGCAAACTTGGCGACCTTGATTCCGTTCTGTCTAGTGGAAAAGCTCCGGTGATAAATAAACAAGGAATATCTATTCCACAACCAAAACACGGATTGGGACATGAATCTCGTGACTCACACCCTATCCGAATTAGAGCAAAGAAAGCATCGGCCAATCCAATCATGATACAGATTTTTGAGTATAATGATGACAAGCCCGTAGAGCCTCTTGCTCAAAGCCAAATACAAAAGCAAAATACTCGAATTTCAGTATTTGAACGGATTGGTGATAATCCGTCAACATCAAACCAAATGGAGTCTGTACAAAAAGTCTCTGTATTTTCTAGGCTTGGGCCAAAAGTCCAGAAAGAGGATCCGAAGAAACGAAGGAGACAAAGACGTCGTAGACGTAATGCTCTAGCTAAAGATAAAGGTAAAAACAAGGTGATTGTTTCTGTCAATCACATCACAATTGAGGAAGTGACTGAAAAAGAATTCAGTTCCGACTCATCTTCTGATGAAGAACCCATATCGGCACCATCTACCTTAGAAGATGGGGGGCAAGCTACGGTTGATGAACTCAAGGAGATCAATCTAGGAACTGAAGCTGATCCAAGGCCAACATTTGTAAGCGCACTTCTAAGTCCAGAAGAAGAAACAAAATACATCCAGCTTTTGCAAGAATATATGGATGTCTTTGCATGGACTTACAAAGAAATGCCAGGACTAGATCCAAAGATTGTTGTCCATCACTTGTCTATCAAACATGGAGTACGTCCCATAAAACAAGCTCAAAGACGATTCCGACCGGAATTAGTCCCGAAAATTGAAAATGAAGTCAATAAACTTATTGAAGCTGGATTCATTCGAGAAGTTAAATACCCGACATGGATTGCCAATATTGTCCCAGTGATGAAGAAAAATGGGCAATTACGGGTCTGTGTTGACTTCCGAGATTTAAATAAAGCATGTCCAAAGGATGATTTTCCATTGCCCATCACGGAGCTAATGGTTGATGCAACTACCGGACACGAAGTGTTATCCTTCATGGATGGTTCGTCTGGATACAATCAAATTCGGATGAACCCAAAGGATGAGGAATTCACTGCATTCCGTACTCCAAAAGGAATATATTGTTACAAAGTTATGCCTTTTGGATTGAAGAATGCCGGAGCCACATATCAACGTGCCATGCAGAAGATCTTTGATGATATATTGCATAAAAAGGTGGAATGTTATGTGGACGACTTAGTCGTAAAGACCAAAAACCGAAAAAATCATTTAGATGATTTACGGGTTATCTTTGAAAGACTTCGTCAATTTCAATTAAAGATGAATCCTCTCAAGTGCGCCTTTGGTGTCACTTCTGGAAAATTTCTTGGCTTCATCGTAAGGCATCGAGGTATTGAAATTGATCGAACAAAAATCGATGCCATTTTAAAAATGCCAGAACCGACTAACTTACACGAGCTAAAAAGCTTGCAAGGGAAGCTCGCGTATATTAGAAGGTTTATTTCAAACCTTGCTGGACGATGCCACCCATTCAATAAGTTGATGAAAAAAGACACTTCTTTTAAATGGGATGATACTTGTCGGAATGCCTTTAATAATATCAAAGAGTACCTCCTACATCCGCCTGTATTAAAGGCACCAATTCCAGGTAGACCATTAATCCTATACATTGCTGCCCAAGAGCGATCATTAGGAGCACTGCTTGGACAAGTGGATGACGAGGGGAAGGAAAGCGCATCATACTACGTGAGTCGTACGTTGGTAGGCGCGGAGCTAAATTATTCACCAATTGAAAAAGTGTGCCTAGCATTAGTCTTTGCAACAAAAAAGCTAAGACATTATATGCTTGCACATGTTATTCATTTGATCTCAAAGGCGGATCCACTTAAATTCATCATGTCAAGACCAGTCTTATCTGGAAGATTAGCAAAGTGGGCACTTCTTCTATCAGAGTTTGATATTACTTTTGTACCTCAAAAGGCTATAAAAGGACAAGCTTTAGCGGATTTCCTAGCGGACCATCCGATTCCAGCAGAGTGGGAGCTTCCAGAAGAATTCCCGGATGAAGAAGTCTTTTTCACTGATGTAATACCATCATGGAAATTATTCTTTGATGGTGCTGCACGAAAATATGGTGCAGGAGCTGGGGTAGTTTTTGTTACCCCTCAAAATGAAGTCATGCCTTTCTCCTTCACATTGATGGAGATGTGTTCCAACAATGTGGCGGAATACCAAGCCTTGATAATTGGCTTGGAAATGGCTTTAGAGATGCAGCTCGGACAACTCGAAATTTTCGGAGATTCTAAGTTGGTTATTAATCAACTTTTATTAAAATATGAAGTCCGGAAGATCAATTTAATTCCTTACCAGAAGCATGCGGCAAAGCTCTTGGAAAAATTTGACATGGTTAATATTATTCATGTCCCAAGGAATGAAAATCGACAAGCAGATGCATTGGCTAACTTAGCTATTGTATTGGCTAACTCCGATAAAGATATCGCGATTATGTCCATTTCTCAAAAATGGGTAATTCCATCATGGACACCTGAAGATGAAACAGAAGTTCATAATATCTCAGTTGATACAACTGAAAATGAGGATTGGAGGCAACCAATCATTGACTTTCTTAAATATGGAAAGGTACCAAGTGATCATCGCCATAAAACGGAAATTCGGCGACGTGCCTCTAGATTCATATACTACAAAGATACGCTTTATCGGCGTTCTTTTGATGGTGTATTTCTTCGATGCCTAAGCAAAGAAGAAGCGAATCAAGTATTGGAAGAAGCTCATTCCGGGATATGTGGTGCTCATCAGTCCGGACCAAAACTTCACTTTCGGATAAAAAGGATGGGATATTATTGGTCAACCATGGTGAAAGATTCCATGGAATATGCTAAAAGATGTGAAGCTTGTCAAGTTCATGCGAACTTTATACACCAACCACCGGAACCCTTACATCCGACTGTTGCTTCATGGCCTTTTGATGCCTGGGGTTTGGATGTTGTAGGACCCATAACTCCAAAATCGTCTGCTGGCCATTTGTATATCTTGGCAGCTACAGATTATTTCTCAAGATGGGCGGAAGCACTTCCATTAAAAGAAGTTAAAAAAGAGACCGTTGTCAATTTCATCCAAGGTCAAATCATTTATAGATATGGAGTTCCCCGATATATCATTACTGATAATGGGAAACCATTCTATAACAATCTAATGGACAAACTTTGTCAAAAGTTTCATTTTGTCCAACACAATTCCTCCATGTACAACGCAGCAGCAAATGGACTTGCAGAAGCCTTTAACAAAACTCTCTGCACTTTGCTAAAGAAAGTTGTCTCCAAGTCAAAGAGGGATTGGCATGAAAGGGTAGGAGAAGCTTTGTGGGCCTACCGAATAACTTATCAAACACCAACACAAGCCACACCATATTCTTTGGTTTATGGCGTTGAAGCAGTAATACCACTGGAATGTCAAATTCCGTCTCTCAGGATTGCTATCCAAGAAGGCCTTACTACAGAGCAAAATGCTCAATTAAGGTTGGAAGAACTTGAGTCCTTAGACGAAAGAAGATTG